>NC_041060.1:30620981-30920981 GCF_900634775.1 Gouania willdenowi
GCGTTTTATGTGTTCGTGTGTGTGAATGGATGTGTATGGGGTGTGCCATGTGAGTGCGTACACATAGAGTGCCTACGCATCTGTCCTTGGGGTTGTTTTGGGGAACTATGTGAGTGTGTGTAAGCATATCATGTGCTTTGGACAAGGCGGTCTGACCAAAGTTGAAGAAATGAGAATCACACAATGGAAAGTTACCCAAGGCTTAAGGATTAAAAATATATGAGTAAATATATTATTAAGCATAACTAATAATTTCGCCTTAACACTATCTATCTATCTATCTATCTATCTATCTATCTATCTATCTATCTATCTATCTATCTATCTATCTATTTATCTATCTATCTATCTATCTATCTATCTATCTATCTATCTATCTATCTATCTGTCCATCCATCCATCCATCCATCCATCAACACAAACACATCACACACATTTCCACACTCCCTTCCGTATTACATCGCATCACAAGACAGCTTTGACAGATCAGAAGTACTCACATTACTGTCATTAAGTTGTTTTTACGTGTACCACATCATTAATTTATTTTACTTGTCTCTCTTCCTCCTACTGTTCACATGGTCACATGGGACTATGTGTGTGAAAGCACCCTGAGTGTCACTGCTGTTTTTACAACAGTGACATAACCAAAAGGGACCTTTAGGGGGAGCACTAAGCACAGGTTACTTAGTTCTGCTTTAACACACAGAGGGGTATTCCATAAAGGAGGGTTAACAAACTCTGAGTCTATCCATAAACTCTGGGTCAACATACCCCGCGATGGGAAACTCTGGGTATCGGATTCCATTACAGCTGGTATGAAGTGGGTCAATCAACCCTGAGTATGTAAACCTTGGGTTACTGACGTGCACGCGCGCGATAAAAAGCCATCATCGATGAATCGAAGATGACTCAAATGGCAACCACCCGGAAAATTGTGATTTATTCACCATAATGGGTGAAATAAGTCGGTGTTTGAGGAATATGAGCCTGTTCTAAAGGTGCGTTCAGTCTTCAGTGATTATAGATGCTTAAATCACCCGTAATTAGTCACACTTTTTGGTCACTTCATCACTTTATTGCTTCAGTGACGTGACGAGCGGTGAATAATATGAATAAAATGTGTCTGAGGAGACGTGGCAGAAGCATAGGATGGCTGCATAGAGAGTCCTCCTGTTACACTGGATATAAAGACAGTAAATGATGCTTGATATTGAATCAATTATATTGATTTTTAATGTAATATTGATGCCAGAGTCATCTCAACGTCCTAAAAAATGTCATAAAAAAACACTGAAGCAGGACGCAAACTTGCGACTCACCATATCTTCAAAGTTGCGTATATATCTACAGATTTAACTGTATAACAATATAAAACAACAATCGAGCCTTAAAAGTGGATTCATTTAAATTATCATCTCCTCCTTTATATTATCCACAGGTTTGTATTCAGTGAACTTTACTACAGACGTCAGTAGATGTTTTAATGCAGATCAACCTCTCAGTGTCTTTCACTTAATGATCTGCATCTACAATGTTAGAAAGAAAACTACCGTTTGCACACAAAAAAAAAAAAAGTAAAGCAACACAACATTAGTAATGATGTGAACACGTCTGTGGTGTGTGATGTTACTAATGTGTTTCAGAGAAGAGTTTTAACGTTCATTAAAGTGGTGTTCAGGTGGGCGGAGCCAGGTAGAAACCCAGGGTTTCTTTGATAAAACCTGCCAGCGACCAGGTTTAGTTCACGGACAATGTTGCCATGGTAACATACTCAGAAATAAACATACCTCGCATTTATATTTATAATTCAGTAAAGGAAAGAATCAACATTAATTTTAGGTTTTTTTAATGCTGATGGGTGATGAAGCGTTCTAAACCAAAGAGAATGAGCACACACAAATTTCAACCTATTGCTTTGAAAAGATTGTGTGATACATTTTGTACTGTTGTTCTTGGCGTGAATTTCCCGCGCAGTTTTGTGGACGTGAAGTCAAATGACGCTGATGGTGACGTCAAATGACGCTGGTGCATGTTCTCGATGGCTTGGAGAGGCGGCATAATAAATAAAAAAATTGAGAAGAAGACGGCTTGAAGACTGAAAGAAGACGAGCACGGTGGACTAAACTACTGTTTGGTTCCACACAGTGCTTTAAGTGGCTCAAAAAAGGTGCCGGTACCCTCATTTGCATGAGTCAATGTTAAAAAAAAAAGGTAAATTTCCACATGCATGTATAGCTCAACCCTTGAGGAACTTGCCTCTTGATACAAATAATCGCTTGTTCCTGAGGGGTATTCCATAAAGGTGGGTGAACAAACTCTGAGTCTATCCATAAACTCTGGGTCAACATACCCTACGATGGGAAATTCTCGGTATCTGATTCCATTACAGCTGGTATGAAGTGGGTCAATCAACCCTGATTATGTAAACCTTGGGTTACTTACGTGGACGCGTGCGATAAAAAGCCATCATCAATGGATCGACAATTACACAAACTACCATGGCAACCACCAGGAAGGAAGTGATTTATTCACCCTGATAGGTGAAATAAGCCGGAGTTTGATGAATATGAGCCTGTTTTAAAGGTGTTCAAACTGAACGCACCTTCAGTGGCTATAGTGGCTTAAATCACCCGTGAATAGTTATTGTTTTTGGTTTCTTCATCACTTTATCACTTCAGTGACATGACGAGCGGAGAATAATATGAATAAAATGTGTTTGAGGAGACGTGGCAGCAGCATAGGATGTCTGCATAGAGAGCCCTCCCGTTACACTGGCTTTAAAGACAGTGATTTCTGCTTCATATCACATCATTTATATTGATTTTTAATGTAATATTGTCGCCAGAGTCATCTCAATATCCAAAAAATATGTAATAAAAAACAGACTGACGCGGGACGCAAACCCTCGCTTCCAAGAGCGGTGTCTTAATTCACTGCACCATCATACTTTCAAAATTTGCGAGATCTATAGATCAAACTGTATAATAGTATAAAACAAGAATTGAGCCTCAAAAGTGGATTCATTTTAACTGTCATCTCCTTTACATTCTCCACAGGTTTGTATCCAGGAAACTTTACTATAGACGTCAGAAGGCGTTTTAATGCAGATCAACCTCTCAGTGACTTTCACTTAATGATCTGCATCCACAATGTTAGAAATAAAACTACCGTTAGCACAAAAAACCCCAAAAAAAGTAAAGCAACACATTAGTAGTGATGTGAGCATGACTGTGGTGTGTGATGTTACTAATGTGTTTCAGAGAAGAGTGTCAAGGTACATGGAAGTGTTCAGAAACGGTGTTCAGGTGGGCGGAGCCAGGTAGAAACCCAGGGTTTCTTTGATAAAACCTGCCAGTGACAGGTTTAGTTCACGGACAATGTTACCATGGTAACATACTCAGAGATGAACATACCTCACGTTTAGGAATGGGATACTCAGAGTTTCCCTCATTTGAGCCTGCGTTTGAACAGAACTCGCTTTTTGGAATACCCCTCTGCTCTAGAAATAGTAAAAACAAAGTGCTGAACATTACCAATAAATAAAAAGTATTAGAATATTTTAATGAAAACCAACCATACAACGTTTATTAAAAATTTCAATAGTACACATTTAAATATGTGACTGTTTTGTGGTGTTTTTAATTGTTAATTAAAAAAATTAAAATAAAAAAACAGATTAACAATGACAATCAAAAACAAAGCAGAAAATAAAGTAAACACCAAAATAAATCAGAATTCTCTCAAAGCATAGACTTCTAATTTTTAAAAAGTAGGGTTTCAACCTTTTAAATAGTACACGAACTGCGCCCTTGAACATATCAATGATAGATACAGTACGTGTGCTCATGCAAAACCGTCTTGATCAGCTACAATAGTAATGGATCGCATTGCAAAATTCTGGATAGATGTATGGAGCCTGAATAACTAAAAAGGATTACACCTTCTCTCTCCTGCATGAGTCCTTCTCACAATTTTACTTTTCAATCAGACAATTAAATCACACAAAACTTCTTGAATACAACTGATTATGATCACACTGTGCCCCTCACCCAGAAGTTTGACTCTTAACAAAAAACATCGTCATTATAGCACTTTAATTCTGAATTTAAATTTGATACAATTGTAAGAAAATAATGGGGGGACTTTTTGATAACATATTCTCCATCCTTACTCTAGTATACAGGAAAGGCTGTAATCAGAGGGAAAATTTTATCTTGCTCTTACAAATTGTAACAGGAACAGATCAAAAAATGAAAAAATGTACAAAGGACTTTGCAAAAGAGTGAACCCTTGTGGAACACACTTCAAAACACAAAACCTCTCTTGGTTCAATAAATCAAACCATCTTTAACACAACAAATAAAACTAATTTATAGTGGCAATCTTAATAAATCAGGTCAACCCCTATACATTCACTTCAGGAAATTAATATAGTACATGACTATGAGCAAAAACCTATATTCAATGTCCCTATACTCTATCTCTTGAAATATTAAGACATTTATTAATAACTTAAACCTCCTTCAGCTATAATTGAATGAAAAATTGCCTTAGATTCCCCTACAACAGTTCATTAGACAGTGTGCCAACAGACAAGGCACCCGGTCCAGATGGATTCCCTGCTGATTTTTTAAAACAATGTTGGTCAATGCTGGTCCTGCTTTTTTTAGTTACATTTATTAAAATTAGCATGAATGTAGCGAACAATAAACTGGACGAAAACCATCACTCAATAACACTTTGAAGCATGCGCTTTCTGGCTAAAAAATCCAGTTCAGTCAATCATCTATAACTTTAAAATTAGCATTTGTCTGGTTAGAACAAAAAATTTTAACTTCTGGACACACACATATGGCACCTGATAACAGTCTTCATTGACTTAAAGAAACTCTCTGATTACCAAAAAACATTGTTATTTTTTGTTTTTGCATTTAGCTGACATTGTTATAGTCATGTTAATGTTGATATATATATATTTTTTCCGCTCCTTGCTCTCAGAGGTGACACTTTTCCCTTCGCTCCCTCCTTTTTTGTTGCTTGCTGTTCAACAAGGAGGACGGGCAATGGGAAAGCCCGCTGTATGTCCTGAGGATGTGGAAGACGTCCACAAGATTGGAATTATGATAACAGGTCTTCAGCAAATTGGAACTGGCATTTTCCTGATTTATCGCAAAATTTGGATTACGTTGACAGGATTATTGGAAAGCCGCTAGTCATTGACAGAAGGGGCCGAACTCTCACAACTCTCAGATGAAAGCCATCGTAGTGAACTTTTAAGGAGGAGTGGAAAGTTTGTGTCCACATTATTGGATTATTGAATATTAATGACCAGGAACAATAAGGCTGGTAGTCAATGATGTCACTAGCACGTCTGAAAACAACTTATCTTCATTTATTTGGCCACCTGATGGCAACAGCCTGTTGTCAAGGTCTGTTTTTTTTCTCCACACTCTTCCCTGGACAGTATGTTGATTTGATGCGCTGACCTTTACCTCGCTTTCCCATGAACACCTGTGATCTTCTACTCAGCTAACAAACTCTTGAGGTCATCTCTGCGGCAACGTCGTCCCACGTCATCAGCATTGAGACAAACTGTGAGAGACTGCAGCAGAGTCTCAGAAAACAGGCATATGCTCACATGATCACTCCCCCACACTTTCACACACAGCCCGTTTTTTTTCCCCCGTCTCCTCCAGCCCCAACCCCTCCTCCTTCCCTGCAGATGGCAGGAGGAGGCGAGGCCATAAAGGCAGTGCCACCTTCTTCCGTTCCTGTCCTCCCATGTTATATGTGATTGTCTTTTCATGTTTCTTGGTCGGGATGTAACTGAAACTGAATTTCCCCTTGGGGATTAATAAAGTATAATCAATCAATTGTTAATGTCAACTTGATATTGGAGAAAATATGAGTTTTACTTAATAGATGCAGTAAAATCAGAGAACTGTGTGTGAGCGGAAGGTTACAAATACTGTATCTATTTTCTGAGCATTTATTTCTTCATAGAAATCATGAATAAGAAAATAAATCCATCTTAGAAATGACACGCTTATCCTTGTGTGCTCCAATAATGAACACATCCTAACTGATATCAGCAGAAAAGCCTTATTTTATCAAATCTGAAGTAGTTAGAACCACACGCAATTTTCATCCACTTCTTCTTAATGCTGCTGTCCTCAATGACCTGTGAAATCATTTGAAAGTTAAGTTTCTTCCAAGTACACAAAGGTGATTCCCCAAATGTCAAAAGCATGTGCTTACTCCTGATCTTCATAATAATCATAAACTTGAGCTGCTTTCCTGTTCAATTTAGCAGCATTTGCATTCTGCTAGAATCGTTTTGTTTCCGAGTGATCCCAACAACCCTCCCTGATGGCATATTAGTGGGAAAGGTCAACATGGGCACAGCACATCCGCCCACCTACGCATGCACGTACAGGATCATTACTTAGACAAGTGTGTGGGCGTTTGACAGTCTACACATACATGCACAAAAAGAGCAGCTGATGAAGCAGATGATGGTGGGAAAGCAGAGGAGAGAGAAGTAGGAAGCAGGAGGTCAGAATTAATGGAACTATGAACCTTTAATAAAACTGTACAACCGCAGCCCATTGCAGTTCTAATTACACTCATTAGCTTAATATCTGCCCATCCTTCCTGTACAAGATGAAATGCCCTCTGTTGAAATCAATTAGTACCTCATGCACTGGGACAGCATATGGTATGTTTGATGATTCAGGCAAAAAATGCAAATTGAACAAAATTCTTTGCATTATTCCAAAGCAGTTATTTATCACACAAGACCACTGGGAAATCACATACTTGGGAACCTCAGAAAAGCAAGCGCTGCAATTTCAACTTCTGTGGATACAAAGTTATAAAGACAAACATTAAAAAATAAGTACAATTTAAGGTTGAACTTCATGTAAATTCACATCTTCTAATGAGTTTATCAAGTTAAATTGTGTGGTGCAAGGTCAAAGCACCAAGAAGAGCAGTCGCTACTACAGCCAAGTTTGTCAGAAGTGTCTTGCCAAACAATGGAAAAGGTCTAAACATTAAATAATGTATGTCAAATGCTGTAAACACAGTTCCCTGTGACTTTTGAAATGGAAGAGAGAAAAAAAAATCATTTGTCTGTTCAATGTATGTTTTCATGCCAGTGAGCACAAGTCAAACCTGGTCTGTTTTGAATGATCTATCTAACCTGAGGGTAAACAGAACTCTGCCTCCTGACCCGTGTGCATCATGATTTACTGCCAACTCTGCTGGGAGCTTAAAAAGGATTGACCAGTACCAACAATAGATAACACTAGTTAGAAGAAGTTAATTCTGGTCATTCTGCGCATACTCAAAGAGACATGGCGCCACCAGGTACGGCAGGTATCGTCGCTGCTCTGTTCGTATATGCAATACTGACAAGCAATATGAATAATAACAACACCAGCCAAGCCTACCTGCCTGAAGATATCGGTCTTTTCGAGGATATCAGCAAAACGATAAACGCACACAAGATAGAGGCAAATTAACACTTCGGTTTCGGGAAGCATGCCCTGCTAACCACATTCATTCACCCGTACCTCTACAACCAAGCAACAAAACGAACCAAGACAGGTCTGAAAAAACAGCAAAGTCTTGTGTTCTTTGTGGCGATCTCCTTACTGCTATCTGGAGACATTCACCAGTGTCCCGGCCCAAACAACATACTGGTGACAGATGGACGTGACGATAACACCGCAAACAGCAGGAGCACCACCGCTACCCTACAGGTATGCACACTACGTACATCGCACTACACATCTGAGAAACAAACTCACCTGTGCGACTTCGTCTCCTCTGCGAGTGCTGCCCCGACACCGATGCCTGACAACCTGACAGCCTGTGGGACGAGGCCACTTGGAGCATGGAATGGAGTAGCCACATTGGAGACTGCTAGCGTGCCAGCGCTACACCCCGCGCTACAACGGAGACGTCAGAGTCAGGAGACAAACATCGTGGGAACCATCACCGCAGCCCACGGACCAAATGTCTCACAGAAGTTGGGCCACAGCCCAGAGAATAGCCCAGATCTGGCTACAAGCAACGCAAGTGTCGCACGTGGAGAACACTCGGCACAACAACAAATCGATGACATCTGTGTTCCTCTACCAAGCCCTGGACCCAACAGGCAGTCGGATGATGCCAGCATAGGCGTGAGTACGATTGAACCAAGAAATACCGGGTCTCCTAAACGTCCTAAACGTTGTAAACATCATAGAGCTATAATCACAACTAACATAGCTGCTTCTAAACAACAAAATACAAAGATGTTCCAAACTGTAAATCACGCAAAAATATTGTGGGACCAACATTCAAAACCCAAAGGAATATTTGGGGGACATCTTAATATTAGGAGTGTTGCCCAAAAAACTGAACAAATCCAGCAGCTACTGTCAGACTCTAACTTGGATTATCTTTGCCTATCAGAGACATGGCTAACACCAACAACACCTTTTGCTCTGATTAATGTTCCGGGATACAAGATTTACAGAAAAGACAGATCAAGTGGGAGAGGTGGGGGCGTTATGATATATATAAGGGAAAACTTTAAAAACGAAAAAATAACCCTCCCTGTAGATAACATAGAGTGTGTTGGAATCAAAATCACCTTATCCCCAGAAATGTCTTTTAAGGTAATTGTAGCATATCGACCACCCACAGCAAAAGATAATTTCCTCAGTTCACTTTCAGATATTCTCAAACAGCACAGTAGCAAAGAACTGATCATTATGGGGGACTTTAATCTGGACTGGTTAAATAAGTCACGTAGAAAGAAACTTAAGGATGTTACAAACAGCCTTGACATGACACAAATGATAAGCAGTCCGACTAGAATAACACACTCCTCTCGAACCTTACTAGACTTGGTCTTTACCAATAAACCTGATCGCATAGCAAAAACCTACAACTTGCTAACAGGCTTATCAGACCATAACATCACACTGATAACGAGGAAGCTGTCCAAATGTAGGTATAACGACCAAAAAGGTACACAAAAGCGCTTGCCCTATATACCTAAAAAAGATCATCAATTAGTAGAGAACGAACTTAAAAATGTCCCATGGAGCGACATAAATTGGGTGAACGCTGATCATGCCTGCGATGCCCTAATGACAAAAATTAAAGAAATTATCTGCAAATATAGAACACAACCCAGAATAAAAAGTGCTAAAACAAACGTACCTTGGATTAATGAAGCAATTTGGACCCTAATGAAAAGTAGGGATTCAGCCCTTAAAAGAGCTAACAAAACACGGTTAAACACTGATCGTATGATTTTTAAAAGTTTGAGAAATAGAGTCACGACGCTGCTCCGGAAGGCCAGGGCTGACTTTCACTTAGAAATAATTAAAGCTGCAAATGGAAACATTAGACAGCTATGGAAAACCATTGACAAACTTACCGGAAGAGGACAAAGAAAGATTGAATATATAATATTAAATATAAATGGTACTATTATTACAGACAGCCTTGACATAAGTAACCGTTTTAATGAAAATTTCATCCAGTCTATACAAATCCTAAATAAGAACTTCCCTCAAAATCAGGGCAAAGAATCCGCATTTAATCAGGATGGACTAGGTTTAGAACAAACAAATGAAACTAGAGTCAACAAAATCATCTCCACATTATCAAGCTCAAGGTCTAGGGTCTAGGGACACTCTCTTCCTAAAAACCTATAAAGATAGTCTGATTGCACCAATAACAAAACTGATAAATCAATCAATAATTGAAAACACCTTCCCTAGCACATTAAAAACAGCCACTATTATTCCAATTCATAAAGCAGGAAATAAACAAGATATTATCAACTACAGACCAATCAGCATTCTCCCCGCTATATCAAAAATAATAGAAAAAGTGGTCGTAGAGCAACTCACAGAACATCTGGAGGATGAAGGCCTTTTACATCCCATGCAGTTTGGTTTTCGGGCAAAGCACTCAACCGAAACGGCATGTTGCCTTCTCATAGGAACCATCAAACAAAATTTAGATAAAGGAGGAGTAGTAGGAGAAATTTTCTTGGACCCCCGCAAAGCATTTGATACCGTCAGTCACCCCACGTTACTTGCAAAATTAACAAAGTTTAATTTGTCGACAAACACTGTGGCCTGGGTTGAGTCCTGAGGGGAGTGGTGGCCTAGTGGTTAAGGACGCTGGGCTTGTAATCGGAGGGTTGCCGGTTCAAGCTTCACCGGGGCCGTCACTGTGGGATGTTGAGCAAGTCCCTTAACCCCGAACTGCTCCCCAGGCGCCGCAAAATGGCTGCCGACTGCTCCTCAGGGATGGGTTAAGTGCAGAAGACAAATTCCAATAATGTACTAACATTACATGGCCAATTAAAGGCGAAAGCCCGATTTAATCTTAATCTTAATCTAATCTTAATCTGTCTGGTCGAACCCAATGCGTCCGTATCAGTGATACTACATCCAGTATTACTGCCACAAGGCTCTAATATCAGCCCTCTTCTGTTCTCGCTCTATATAAATGACCTGCCATCTGTATGTGAGGATGGTAATATCCAGATGTATGCAGATGATACAGTCATTTATACCTGGGGAAAGGACGCCAGCCAGGTAGCCATTAAACTTACGGCAGCAATGGAGAAAGTTGCGAGATGGCTACATGACTCAAGTCTCACGTTAAATATTAAGAAAACGGCAACAATGTACTTTGTAAACAAATATAAAACGTCATCCTTTCCAAGCATAACTGTAAACAGGGAAACAATACAAAATGTCAGCGAATATCGTTACCTGGGCGTCACTTTAGACACAAATCTTAGCTTAAAAAACACATCAAACAAATGTGCCAGAATCTCAGGTACAACATAAAAACATTCAAATGTATTAGAAACTCGCTAACAATGGAGGCAGCCCAAACCTATTTTAACTCAATGATTATGTCTCGGTTTTATTATTGTATAACATGCTGGTCCCAGGCCAACAAAAGCACTATGAGGCCGTTAGAAAGCTTACACAAACAATCACTCAAAATCCTTGATCAAAAACCACGACAACACCATCACTGTTTAGTCCTTAGAAAATACAGACAAGTTTCCACAATATTCAAAGATTTGCTTCAATACGATTGGCCCATAGAATCCTAAATAACACTGCACCAACACCACTTAAGCGTTTTATCCAGTACACGTCTGCTATGACAACTAGAACCACACGAGCCTCCGTCAGGGGGCAGTGTAGTATACCCATACATAAAACTGTTTTTGCACAGTCGGCTTTTTCATATAAAGCAATAAAGGAATGGAACGAGCTCACAACGGTCCTGAAAAGTCAAACAGACCATCTTCTGTTCACAGTAGAGCTTAAAAAGTGGCTTTGGAGCACTCAGCGCTGTTCACACTGAGGTGGACACTGAACCACAGGACAACTTACAGTATGTGTATATATCCATGTACGAGAACATTTTTACTATGAAATCTGAAATGTATTATTAAATTTGTGTTTTGTGCAGTGGCGGCTGCTGGTCTTTCATGCAGGGGAAGCTCATTTTCTGCCTACTTCAGAAAATGTATCTGTTTATTTAAATGTGAATTCTAGTAGAATTCACATTTTGTTGTCAACAACTATTTGTAGATTATCACACACACACGCGCGCGCACACGCACGCACGCGCGCAGCTGCTGCGCGCTGGAGTGTGAGTGTTTCGTCAAAAGTCTCACAACACAAGCAGTAACAGTCTCCACAAACACCAAAAACAGACACTAGGTTTGTCAGAAGTTGATGAAAACAAAGACAAATTCGCTATGAGAGGATCAGCAAAGTCTCCGTGTCAACACAGAGCAACGGACTGAAATATTTGAAAAACCCGCCTGTGTGCTTACAACGTCATACTCTCTGATTGGCTCATTTCGCTGTCAATCAAAATTGAATTAGCCTGAGACAGATCATCCAATCATCATCCATTATTCCAGCGTCCGGAACAGACAGATCCAGCCCACTGCTCCATAGACCTCCTGTGAAGCCCGGCGTCCGATGGGCGGGACTAAGTGCGTCATAACCGAGCATTTATCCAATGAGCGTCTAGTTTGACTGCAGTGGATCAACCCCTAAATCCTGTCCCATTGAAGTCAATTGAAGCTGAACTTCACCACTGTTTATTAACACTGTGACGCTGCGGTAATGAATGAAGAACGTCACGCTGTCAGTTTCCTGTTATAAGAAGCTGATTCTGAACTAAACATACATGTGTTCTGTCATATATTTAGTCAATGAAATGTACACACAACACTACATATTTGACCTCTGATTTTAGGGGAAGCTGAGGTTCCCTTGTAGTCTTAAAGCATCCGCCACTGGTTTAGTGATTATAAATGTGAATGAGAAGCAGAAATTGAGAGGTGTGGCTGCACTCTACAGGTGTGATGCTGTGTATGTGTGGGTGCGTGTCAGTGAGAGGGCATGTTCTGTTTGCTTATTCATTACATGCTATTGTTTTTATGTATTCTTGTTTTTACCTGTACTTTGACTTGTATATTATTTATGTAATCAGGGACTGCAGATGGAAACTAGCTATTCAGCTATAATCTGGTGCAGAACATATCTGTCTTTGAGCTTAATGTCTCTGTGCACTGTCCCTTCAATAAATACTACTACTACTACTACTTTGAATGGCACATAGGCTCCCAGGAGAAATGTGAGCAATCTCTTAGGAAACGTGGAAAAACAAACCATGGTATCCACACACACAAGTACATCTAAAAATCAGAAGTTTGAATATCATGAAAAAGTTCAATATTCTTTGTCACTCATTTCAGAATGTGAAACCCATATATAATATTAGACTCATGATGCAAAGGGAAATATTTCAAGCTTTCATTTATTGAAATTTGGATGATTAAGTCTGAAAAATTAAAAACCAAAATTCAGTGTCTTTGAAAATTAGAAAATTACATATTATCAATTAAAAAAAGATATATATATATATATATATATATATATATATATATATATATATATATATATATATTTTTTTTTTTTTTTTAAACAAACATGCCAGACTTCTGAAATGTATGTTCTCTTCTATGCACTGATTGCACTCAATACTTGTTGGAGGTTGGGCCTCCTTTTGCATGAATTACTGCATCAATGTGTTGTGGCATGGAGGTGATCAACCTGTGGCACTGCTCAGGAGTAATGGAAGCTCAGGTTGCTTTGATTGCAGCCTTCAGGTCATCTGCGTTATTGGGTCTGGTGTCTCCCATTTTCCTTTTGACAATAGGTCAGGCGAGTTTGCTGGCCAATCAAGAACACCAAACCCAGAATCAGTGTTGGGGAGTAACGGATTACATGTAACGGTGTTACGTAATCACATTACAAATCATGAGTAACGGTAATCTGTTACAGTTACAGCTTAAATAGTTGGTAATTGAATTACAGGTACATTGCTATAATCAATGTATTACACAATGTTATTTCTGTTTCAATGGTTTTTTAGTTTTTTTAACTCTCAACATGGCAATGCAGTCACTCAATCTCAATGATGGTGTAAAACGAGCAGCGGGACATAAACCTGGAATGAGACAGAGCTGGAGCCCGAACCGGTAAGAATGGATTTGTTGCTCTGCAGCAAAGAGGATGCAGTGAGTTGACGGCTCATAAAAATTTGCTCCAGCCAGAAAAAACTTTTTACTGAAAAGTGACAAAGTTTGAAAAAATGTCAAGGTTTATCTCAATTAGGCAGAACCTCATTAAACCAAGATCTTAAAATTCTGGACACTGATTGGCTATATATTTATTTATTTTCCATGGAAACTGTACAGGATTGGCCATTTTTCTGCATTGCTGGGGCGCTCTAACCAGGTCCCCAAGACATAAATGTTTGTAAAAATATTTTTTACATATATAATAATAATTATATAGCGCTTTATCATAGACACTCAAAGTCGCTTTACAGAATGAAGGCATTATTCTTTCACTCCACGCTGAGTGGTGGTAAAGTACTATTGTAGCCACAGCTGCCATAGTGCGCCATCGGCCCCTCCGACCACCACCAACACTCACTCACACACTACATTCATACTTGGTAATGTAGGTGAAGTGTCTTGCCCAAGGACACAATGACAGTTTTTTGGGACACTATTCCTGTTTTTTTGTTTTTGTTTGTTTGTTTCATTTTTAACACAAATCATAACGTTTTCTGTCAAAGAAAAACATGTATCTGTATGATCTAGTTTGCACATAAAACAAAACAAAATTTTAGTATGGATAAAATGTTGGTCAACCACAGGTCTGGCACAATGGTGCAAAAAAAATAAAGAAGATTCGAAAAATGTAGTCCGAGTAGAGAAATCCTAATACCCTTCTTGGAGGGTTGAAACATTTGAGATGTTTCAATGTCTATTTCACTATACAGATCAACCTCAGTTATATAAAACTTTGTTTACATTGTCCTCTTTGTAAAGACAGACTTTCCAACCAAGCTGTAGATTGTAAAGTTATACTTTTACAAATTGAGTATCATGTTAGTTCAGCCAGGCAGCCACATCAGCTGAGAGTAGATGTTAACATCTGACAGCATCCATCCCTAAATTCAGTTAATCATTCAGCTGATCATGTTCCATGCTTCCCATTGGTTAGAGTTAGTCATACAGCTGTATTGAAACCACTGCAACAAACTTCTTTGTCAGCAAAAGGCCTGTGAAGAACGAAACAAATAGTCTGTTTGAGCCGACAGGCTGCAGAGACAATGCAACAAGTCATTGTTGCCAATATACTGTATGTATATCTGGCAACACTGCTGGTTGTACTAATCCTACATATATATATATATATGGTGTGGATATCAGTGTAAATGTTGTGAAGCAGTGTGAGCAGTATGATGGGTATGCAACAAGGAACAGAAGTGGGGGGTTGTCTATAATCTGGCACAACTGTGTCCCTGGACAAAACATCTCTTTGCAGCCCATTGGAGCTACTGTATGTGTAGATGGTAGATCGTGTTGATGTTGGTGTTCCACTATATAATCTTAGTTCTTAGTTCCTATTTTTAGGTTTAGAGCTTTTTTCCTAGTGTTTAGGTTAACGCTATTATACGGTATATGCTTTAGCAAATAAGTAGGTTTTGAGTTTACTTTTAAAGGTGGAGAGAGTAGCAGCCTCCCGTATTAAGACTGGGAGTTGGTTCTAAAGGTGAGGTGCTTGGTAGCTGAATGATCTGCCTCCTGTTTTACTTCTAGATTCTTTAGGAACTTCCAGGAGACCAGCAGACTGAGAGCGGAGTGTTCTGCCCGGACGATAGGGCACTAACAGGTTTTTAAGATATACAGGAGCTTGATCATGTAGAGCTTTGTATGCTAACAGGAGGATTTTAAACTCTATTCTAGATTTTACAGGAAGCCAATGAAGAGAAGCCAATACTGGAGAAATATGCTCTCTCCTGTTAGTATTCTAGCTGCAGCATTCTGAATTAACTGGAGACTTTTTAGTGAGTTACTAGGACATCCTGACAGTAGAGAGTTACAATAATCTAGTCTAGATGTAACAACTGCATGGATTAATTTTTCAGCATCACCCTGGGCCAAGATATTCCTGATTTTAGAGATATTACGGAGGTGGAAGAAAGCTGTCCCTGTGATTTGTTTAATATGAGAATTAAAGGATAAGTCAGTGTCAAAGATAACGCCTAAGTTTTTTACTGTGGTGCTGGGTGACAGAGTAATGTCATCCAGAGACACTATTTGCTCTGATAATTTATCTCTGAGGTGTTTTGGACCAAATAAAATAACTTTGGTTTTATCCTGGTTAAGAAGGAGAAAGTTGTGGCTCATCCAGGATGTGATGTCATTAAGACAAGCCAGGAATTTTAATAACTAATGAGTTTCATCAGATTTCATTGAGAGACAAAGCTGTGTATCATCTGCATAACAATGGAAATTTATAATATGTTCTGTGATAATGTTACCTAGTGGAAGCATATATAATGTAAAGAGTATTGTCCCAGAAATGAACCTTGTGGAACTCCATGATTAACCCTGGCGTGCGTTGAGGAGAGATTATTAACATGAACAAAGTGGGTTCTGTCTGATAGGTAGGATTTAAACCAACCCAGTGCTGTTTCTTTAATCCCAAAAACACTTTCCAGTCTCTGCAGCAGTAGATGATGATCCACTGTATCGAAGGCTGCACTGAGATCTAAGAGCACCAGAACTGAGACGAACCCTCTGTCTGAGGCTAAGAGCAGATCATTGGTTACTTTTACTGAGGCAGTCCCTCTGTGCTGTGATGGGCTCTAAAGCCAGACTGAAAGCTCTCGTATAAACTGTTCCTACAGTATGTAGGTGATCACATAGTTGACCTGCAATGACTTTTTCAAGAATTTTGGAAATAAAAGGGAGATTGGATATTGGTCTGAAATTGGACGAGTCACTTGGATCAAGGGTTTGTTTTTTAAGGAGAGGTTTGATTACAGTGGTTTTAAAGGCCTGTGGTACATAACCTGTTACTAGAGATGTGTTAATCCAGTTCATCATATTAGTGCTGATTAGTGGAAGAACATCTTTAAATAGTGGAGTTGGGATTGGATCTAAAAGACAGGTTGTTGGTTTAGAAGCACTAGCTATTGAGGTCAGTTCAGATGGACCAATTGGAGTGAAACTGTAAATAAAAGCTGCATGTTGGGGTCATTTCAGGAGCTGCTTTGTTTAATAAATTATTGAGCACTCCTGCAGGGGGGACAATAGCTTTGTTCTAATTGTTGGAATTTTATCAGTACAGAAGTTGATGAAGTCGTCACTGCTCAGGTTGACTGGAATAGAGGGTTCAACAGAGCTGTGGCTTTTGGTGAGCCTGGCTACAGGATTGTTTTTGTTTTCCTCTATTAAAGTTGAATAATAGGAGGTTCTAGCTTTGCAGAGAGCTTTTTTATAAGCTGACAAACTTTCTCTCCAGGCAGTATGAACTTCTACCATGTTTAAGGAGAGCCACTTCCTTTCTAATTTTCGTGATGCCTGTTTTAGAAGACGCAATTCAGATTTATACCAGGGGGCAACCTTTTTATGAAATATCTTCTTCTTTTTAAGCGGGGCAACAGCATCCAGAGCTGTGTGCAGTGACAACATTGCACTGTTGACAAGATGATCTATTTTCTCTGTCATTAGACATTGATAGCTACTCTCTGTTGAGATAAAACCTAAACAAAAGAACAAGAGGAAACATTTTGGTCAGAGTATCATATTTTAGTTTTTATAATCTTCCAATGAGATGTCTTATTTTTATTAATAGGGTGTTAAAGCTTAACAATGAAAGCATTGATTGGTACAATAATACATACAGTGGGATGAGGCAGTAACTTATTCTGAGTCTCATAGTATGTGATTTTTCCAAATCAGGGCAAAGGATGAATGCATTGTTTTCCCTTCTGATTAATGCTTCTAAAGCTTTGTACCCTCATGATTTCTTTCTATCATACAAGATTATTTCTGTCGAAGTAGATTTCAAAACAAATATATCAATAAGGCTTAAAATGAAAATGTGAAAATAGTCTGCATAGCCATGAGGCGACATGTGAGAGGATGAAGCAGCAACCTCTTTGAGATGAAACAACAGTGAACGACGATAGACTTGACTTTGTAAAATCCACAGGCAATATGCTCACAGCGTCAAGTTCAATGAGCACAAAGTCTGTCATTGGGGGATTCTGCAGGGACTGTGTCATGATTCCTCTCGCTGCTCTGTTTATGACGGTTATGCAACCTCTGACTTGCAGATCTCTAAGTACCCACTAAAGGTGACTATAGCTGTCAACTTTTTCAACCACTGGCACAAACCACATCATTGTCTTTTTTATCTTCACTTGCACCTTCTTTATAAAATGTTGTTGTAATTCTTAGCCACAGTGTCCTGTATTCTGTAGACCAAATAGATTTATTTCTATAGTTTTTTATCATTCCCGAATAGGATTGGGCATCTTTTGGATTTTAATGATTCTGATTCCGATTCTCAATTTTGATTCCTGTTCTAAACGATTCTGGATTCAGATTCTTTGAGTTGTGCAGGTCAACAGGTCACAGATTTCACAGGATATTTTTTTCATTTGAAAAAGCCTTTACACAGTTTATTTTTATTAATTCACTTAGTTGATACAGTTTAATTTGGTTGCTGTACTGTAACTAAGGTATTCAATTACAAAGGTTTCCGACTGTAACTGTAAAAACTGAAACTTGCTGAAATAACACTACAAACAATTTGGCAGCAGTCTAAAAAACAAAGAGCTGCAGCCCAGGTTGATGTGAAACTAAATGAAACAAACTCAAACCCTGGAACAGTCATGTGACAAATCAATCAACAGTTCTTGTTGAGAAAGATTAAGTTAATTTGGGTCGTTTAGCGCTTGCGCGAATGACACGCTGGTGACAACATAATCCAAGATGGCGGCGGCCCGGACTCCAGTCGAGGCTATTTAATAAGAGCCTTGAAAGACATGAATGTAATGAAAAGAGTGGATGGACAGAAACATAAACATGTGGAATTTCACACACAGACTTATTAAACACACACACGGACCTTGGTAAACATAACAGGCTTCGCCTGAAACCATAGCCAGACACACACACACACACACACACACACACACACACACACACACACACACACACACACACACACAGACTGTAGTCGCTACAGTCGCGTTCTGAACACACCTTATACAAACCCAGCGTAAACAAACAGAGCAAGTCACGGAAACACTCTTTGGAATTTTAACAGAATTTCTCCAACAAAGTGTTGATTTACTTCACCGTCACTTGGATCAACAAAGACGTATTTCATGCCTGCACCAGATTATGACGACAATCACGGTGCTGCACTCCTACTGAGAACAATTTGCCCAAACCCGTTGGGCTTAAATTCTCTCTTTTTAACACAGACGTTTGGACTTGGCTCAGATGCTGCACGTGTAAATGAACGTTCAGATGATGTGTTTCAATAAGCAGATGACTCACAAACATTTGCTGAGGAGGTGAAAGGAGGCTGTCCTCTGGTACATTAATAAATTATGTCAGAAACCACTAACTACCGGATTACTTTTAAAAAGTAATCCAGTACAATTACTTACCTGTTAAAAAATTGAATCAGTAACTTACTTTAAGTATCACTATATTAATGTAATGTAACTGATTACTTTTGAATTACTTCAACTCCAAACATGAAAATAAAGACAGAAAAGGAAAAAATATGTGTAACCTTTTAACTGTATTATTTTAGGCAAACATAAAATCACCTTTTACAGTCACACTGTATTAAATGAAATGCTGTTTATGATTAACAGAGACTGGGAGAACCCACAGTAGTTTAAATACATTAGGTGTTGAAAGATAATCAATTTACTCATTAATTATAAACAATTAAGTTGAATCACTGACATCGACCACAGACCATACAATAATGATTATTGTATTGTACATATTAAAATTCTTACAGTTTTGTAATATAAAAAGCACCACCTGAAAGTATTATGTCAGGTTTGAGCAAATGTTCTATTTATAGATAAAAAGGTTACATACACAACATAGCAACAATTGTCATTTCTATTAGAAAAAAGCACCACCTGAAGTAGATGTTTTAGTTATTAACATTCTCCAAAGTAAATTATAAATCATTTCCCTACTGTTGTCAGTATTTTCTTTCATGTGTCATGTAATGTACAGGTGCTGATGACTTTCATTCAATGTGTGCCAAACACAATTTGCTGAAAATCTCCGAGACTAACAAACAGTGTTGGGCAAGTTACTTTCAAAATGTAATACATTACATATTAGTAGTTACTATCATTTAAAAGTAATATGTTGCATTACAATATTACTGTCTCTGAATTGTAATGCGTTAAACTACTTTTGAGTTACTTTCACAAATATAACCAAATTTCAACAGCGTTGCTTAACTTACCAGCTTTTTCATTCGCTGATGTGGAGGCAATCGCAGCGGCGAATACCCGAACAAATAAACTTAATAAGGGGTAGAAGTTCTTCCATGAAGATTATATCCACAGCTATCAAGATAAGAAAAACGTAGCTTCATGAACTAACTGCTATCTACAACATATGAAGTATAAACATTGTAATAAAGAAACCTAATTTAGTCTGCTAAAATATTCGGAATGTTTAAAGAGAGGCATGTTATAGACCTGATATGTGTTTGTCTTAATTACCTGTAGGTGGATGTGCCGTAGCAGCTCCATAGCTTTAGCCTGGCTAGCTTGTTATGAAAGGACAAGCTGCCGTTTCACATGTTAATTTGTTATGGCAAAGTGTTGTGAAGTATCGCAATGTGTGTGAGCGCACTGTGTGTGTCTGCTGGACTAGTGCATATTCAGCTTTCTTTTATAATGTAATCCATCTAAGTAACCCCCATTTCTTTTTTAAAACACCTGTAATCTGATTACATGTGTTTTTAATATACTGTAACGGATTACAGTTGCAATTTTTTTGTACCCAGATTACTTGTAATCCATTACTCCCCAAGCCTGTGTGTCACATACAGTATGGAGAGAGCAGGTTGCTGAGCTGTGTGTTGCAGTTGTAAACCGGTACGTAGTATGTAGCGACATATGTTTATGTTGTATGCAGAATGCGTGGCTTTTAAATAAAGCTGAGTTATTAAAGACACTCGCCTACATCGTATGTGTAGTCATATGTGTATCAGCTACTCGGTCAAAGATTGAAAAGAATGTCTCTAAACCCTTTTCAATAATTTTTGGCAACAACCAAAAATCATCTAAATGAACTTCACCAGCCCTAAAATGGGAGAGAGGATTGTCCAACTCAACTAATATTTTCCCAGACTTTATCTAATTCACTTTGTATAGTTTTAAAGACCACTTGTTTTTTCAGCCTCAAAGTGCATTTTCTCCACAACCAACTCCCTTTACAACTCCTCTTGGTGTTTTATCCTTTCATGTTGTAATTGTAACAAAACAAGGTCTTTCTGTTGGAAAGAACAGCAGATGTGCTTATGGGGTAAACTGCTTTTGGCTTCAAATCAAAACTCTTATAACATAGATTTGCTTGTAAAAAAGTGTATTTTAAGCATCAATCTTGTCACCCCAAAAGTTAAAATTAAGGATAAACTGCACTCTGCTGTATATAAATGTATGTAAAAAGTAAATACAAAAATAATTATGCAGTACGATTTTATGCGCTGTGATTTTCATTGCAAAGGAAGACTCCCATGACCTATCACTCCAACACCAATGCCAAAATGATTTTGTTGTTTTATGGCAATAGCTACATTTAAATCTTAAACAATTATTCAGAAGCTTTTCATTTCATCTTCTTGCAGTACATTTGCTGTTTGCTATTGTATTATCTCCCAAGCTCTCCCTACATGAGTGTTCTTTCTTTCATATATTCACTTGTATTTTTGCTGAAAAGAGACTTATACATCAAATCATATTTTATTCAGTACAGACATATTTTTAGCATGCTAGCACGCATATATAGAACATGCACACAGCTCTTTATATTCGTAGTGAGCAAGCCACAGTAATGGCCTTGTGTTTATTTGACCAGTGCTGTGAAAAATGATTATCAAACATTCATCTGAGATCAGACAGAATAAATTAGATCAAGCTGTTGGAACCAGTGTCAAGGCTAACACTGAGGGTTATTAACGCCCTTCATTGTGGTGACCTCATTCTGCCCTACACCCACTCCACATGTGGCTCTTATTAGATCAGGCCTTGTGGATTGAAAGAGCTAAGACACTAAGGCCTTGATCACACAAAGCCGGGTAATTTTTATAAACAAAAATCCAACCTCATCCGTTTAAAAAAATAATAATAATAAATTAAGTAGACACATCATTGTTTTAAAAAAAAATTCCATCCACACAAAACCGCATAAATGTGCTATTGAGCATGATTATAAGCAAGCCAGACCTGTAGTTGGCAGTACAAAAAGTTAGACCCATTCTATCCAATCAGAGCAACCTTCCCTTTCTCATCATCACTTCCGTACGCATGAAGAATGGCACTGGGTGGTTTGTTTGTGTGAACCAACAAGGAGGTAGAATTGCTTTTGAGCATTGTTTTGGATTTCTGGAGTTCCTGGCTGCTTGGAGCACACTGGGCTAGGTACACAGCTCATCAGAGAGGCTTACAAAAACAGAGGCGATCTAGTGGTATTATGGTTGGACCTGGCCAACACCTACGTATCCCTACCTCACAAACTGGTCAAGCCTGCATGGCATCTCCACCATGTAGTGATGAGAAAGTGATTGACAAGTAGCACTTTTCAATCTCTGGAACTGTCTTCCCGTCCATCACATCTTGGGGATGCTCTTTGATGCAAGCCTGAAAGACTCAGCAGCCATCCTGAAGTCCATCAATGAAATGGGAATTAGGCTCTCAAAGGTTGACAAGTCTGGCCTACCTGGTAGATTTAAAGCCTGGATCTACCAGCATTCCATCTTGCCCAGAGTCTTGTGGTCTATGCAGTCCCTATAACAACAGTTGAGTCCCTGGAAAGGAAGGTCAGCGGCTTTATTCGAAGGTGGCTGGGCTTTCCACGCAGCCTCACCAGCACAGCACTGTACGGGACGAGCAGCATCTTGCAGCTACCCTACGGTGGTCTCACTGAAGAATTTAAGGTGATGTGAACACAGGAAGCCTTACAGTACATCTAGTGCTGTATGATATATCATGTCCAACATAATAATAACTCTGCTTAATTTGAGCAACTTTACTTTCTCATTCTTTAAGTTACAGTGGGTGCTGAACATTTCAAGCTGCATTTTTGATTTATTGTGGCAGGTCCATAATATAGCTTTCAAAACTTATGTTACAAAAATGAAAAATTTAATATTAAAAACAGTTCGATTGGTACATTTGTTTTTATTCCTTATTTATTTATTTATTTATTTATTGCTGCCTGGATCGAACGACATGGATCACTTTTCACTCTCCACTTGCATCAGAGAACCATGGCTTCATGTTGTTGCCAAATTACTTATTGTGCCTGTTTGGACTCTGCCTAATCTTTATGGGATCATCAACAGTGCAACATCTGGAATCATTTGATTTTAGTTTCAGGGCTTCTTGAATCAATCTTGAAAGTCACCAGTTGGCAAATGATTGTGACATGTTTATGTTAATCAGGCTTCAACATGAATAAAAATGAACAGACATGAACATGGAGAGATTTTATCCATGCCTCTTTCAGGACACCTAGATATCATGCTAAAACTAAATCTTCTTCATAATTTAAGCATCTCAGACTTCACGCTGTCCTTTTAAACTGTAATGGCCTCATGACTAGTGTCCTTCTCTTAATAAAAGACGAGACTGTAATGGCCAATATTTATTTCATGTAGAGCAGATGCACATTCATTATGCAGTGTAGACTCAAATGACACATTTTTGTACTGACATGAGCCAGTAGTTTAAAACAGAAAAAAATATTTTTTTATAGGTGTTGGAGTTGGTAGTAAAAGGATTAGAAGAGTATGGAGGGAAGCTTCGATTTCACTTATAATGATCACCACTGTAAATTTTCTACACTGAAGACTTATACTAGTCTGTATACGATGATCAGGTGAGCAGATTTACACTACTCTTCCCCATACTCTGACCAGAATTCACTGATAGATGATGTCTGCGTGTTTGCGGCTGCAGTCAGGAATCATAATTGATGAGAATTATTCATGAAGACTTAAAGTCCTCTTGGCGAGTGCACTGGGATTTCTGTACTGCTTAATCCCAAACCAAAGGACAACACACACACACACACACACACACACACACACACAATTGCATATGAATGTGCTTAAACTGGACACACTGCAGTGCAGGAAACAAGTACCAAAAATGGATCCAAATCCCTCTCCAGCCTCCTCCCTAATTGTGTTGGGGTATTTTGTCATTATAGGGCTATGGTGTGAGCAGGGATGCAGGAATGCAACATGCAGTTATTGGTGCCCTGTAGCCAGTGCTACACACACATTAACACACACACAAACACTTGCATGCACACACACGACTGCCAGCTTGATGTGTTCTGCGAGCAATCACAGCACTGAGTCAAAAGCTTGTGGAAAATGCCAGATAAAAATCACGCAGGGAATGAGCTTCCTCCCTCTCCTTTTCTCTCTGGCAGTTTAAGTGGTTTAAGAATAGCACTGGAGATGGAGCAGCTTATTTTAAGTGACACCACGAGAGTCAAAAGGTCAAATGAAATATACAAGGTGAGAGGAGACGAATAATGGGCTCAGTAGATCAGATGACTGAGGTACACTCTGGGCTATGTCGTGGGTTGCTTATTCAAAGCCCAAGTCTGCATGTTTTTCCAACCCACCAACATCTGTAATTTCTTATTATGTCATGCAATAAAGAAAAAGAGCCTCCAGGAATCAGCGAGAAACTGAAACCAGTCAGTGCTCACAGCTCTACTGCATTATGCCTGCACGGTCTCCACTCAGCCATCCAATTCACACCTCCACGCGTACACTCACAAAGACTCGCCATAATTTCCTGTGAGACCTTAAGAAACACAGGCAGGAGCTGCTCTCACTGCCAGTCTAAATCACAAAAGGGCAGCTTGGATATTGCATCTTTGCCGAACATCTTTCGACACATCGACCAGTGGGAAAAAGTACCCAGTGAAACATATTTTCCAGCCTAATGACACATCAGACACATAATGCACTGTACTGTAAGAAGGACTTACACAACAAAGCCAGATGTATAACTGTTTAGTTGTTGAGGTAATGCTATAGAAATTATTTCCTTGCTTTTCAGCTGTAATTTTGGAGTGAAAAATGTTGTCATGCATTATCTCATGCAGTGAGTCATGTGTTATCATTCTAATGTTTAGAATGCAGTCATTTTTTTCCTACTTTTATCTCTAATATTATGCTATTTTACAACCTGATATTAAATTGCTTGACAGATTTTTTCGGGTGACGAATTTTGTTTATCAAATTTTGGTAAGCAAAGGACTTTTGTTTCTTTTTTAACTTTTACAAATTTTTAGAGCAACCCAAAGCAGCACACGTTTTCACCTCCTGGAGAACTCAATGGACTACAAGGAGCGATTTGCGTCATCAATGACGTCATTTCAACATGTCGGTGCACAGGCTGTAAAACGGTAAACTAGTCCCATTTTTAATAGTTAATAAAATGGATATGGTGCAAAATAATGCATAGGCATAGATGTTCTAATAAGGCTACATTTGTAAAAACATTGGAAGATCCCTTTGAATACTGCATTTTTACAGTTTCACCTTACTTAGAGGATAAGATAGGCTAGCAGCAACTTAAAAAGGTAGGAAATAATTCCAGTTATTTTTTCTTCTTTTTGAATAATGTTAAGGTTTCAGTTATTCAGACAACTGTTTTTCAGGAAATTTAGTTTGATCTGACATGTTTCGACTGTCAACTGCCAGTCTTCTTCAAAAGCGTCTGCTTATCGCTTTGCTGTTAACTTGACTTCCACGAAAAATTTCCAGCAAGTTCTTTTTGTCTTCTTTTTAAATAATATGTTAAGGTTTATTTTATTCAGACTACTGTTTTTCACATCAAAGCGATCAGCAGATGCTTCTGAAGAAGACTGGCAGTTGACAGTTGAAACATGTCAGGAGATCAAAGTAAATTTCCTGAAAAACCGTTAAACATATTAAAGGTAGAAAATGTTGAGGTTTCAACATGAAACACTTTATTTCTCCCAATTTATGCAATTGTTTCATTTTCATTAAACTTTGTAGAATATTCACCTTGCATTTTTGAAAGTGTCTCTTATATATAAACATACCACTGACCATACACCATATCCGCAACAGCTAAAAACATTTGTTAGTGTTTCAGTGAAAATAAACACTACTGAGTACTAACTACATCTTTCAAATATATTTGTCTTTGTCAGTTTCAATCCTGGAAGTAAATCAGATTTTAGATGGAGCTCATTGGTCACTAGAGCTCCTGAGGGCACCTCACATGGTCACTGGGGGCTACTGGGTGCCCACAGCCTGGTGTTGGTGACCCCTGAGATAGACAATAAAGTTAGACAATGAAAGCAGCATTTTCAAAATGAGGGAATTAGGGGTATATATAATATTTATTTAATCATGTGTCAAATAGGGGAAAATGCCTCTAACTGTTAATGTTGTGGTACTAACCAGGTCTCACTGACAAACAAGTATTGACATCATGGTTGTCACCACCTGAAAATTACCAGATGCCCCAGGGGAACAGGATACACTGCAATGACAGAAGTGGGTTTAGAGGGTTATTTCTTGTCAATTCTACATTGGTTAGGTTCATAAATACTGTTAATGCTTTCAAATAAAATGTACCTTAAGTACGGTTAAATATAAATTCCATAGTCTGGCAGCATGGTGGAGGGTAGGCCATTTATTTATTTTATATGTTCTAGTCTTTAATATAATTATTTTAAGAAAAAAAAAAAAAAACATATTTAATGAATAAATCATGAGTAAATAATTTTATATACAACCAAATCAAGTGGAGCCCTGCATCAATGATGCTCGCAATCAGGGACAGGGGAATTGTATTAAATCAAACCAGTAAACAGGTGATTATTCACTTCCTTATTTTTTCCAATTAGAAATTGAGCGAGTAATGAACGTGTAAGACTACCTTATTAACTGAGACGGGAAAAACCTGGAGTACCTGGAGAAAAGTAATCATCACAATCTAATCAAAAGTGTTTTTGCAGATGCAACAGAACTACACTCTGCACCACCTTTTTTTTAATTTACAAGAAAACAAACTAAAATTGAAGCTGCAAGCAGCGATGAATGGGCCCTCATACCCACACGCATGTCGGGACGTTGAGGTGTGTTGCATGTCGTGGTGTGGCAGAAGTTTAAAGTATTGAGACGTAGCTGACCATTTTCAAGGATTATGTCACAAACCATCCTGCAATGTTCTGTGCAAATATAATGCCTATGATTTCCTTTTATCAATAGGTGGCGCTATGACTAGGAATGACGGTTGGGCTAAACCATAACTAATTTTTTGGCATACAAATGAAAGCTTCTATAATTAATTAGCATCAACGTAGCTTTACATACTCTTAATAACTTCCATAAGCGTAGTACATCGTTCAAGTAAAAAGGCTGCTAAGAGGAATATTTATTGTCAAAATTGTTTTATAACACAACCAAATAAACATGTTTGTTTAAAGTAAATTTAACAGTGCAGTGTTGGATGTAAGCCGTATCTCTCTATAAAAGCAAGGAATCTCTGTCGATTAGTCAACTAGTCGACTTTAGTGTTGTCTTGTGACTCTGTCCACGTGATGTTGACGAGTCGCAGTACGTGACTTTTGCCCAAGATGGCGGCGTAACACAGCAAACAAGGGTCCTAGTACCCCTGCACGGCAAGGCAGGGGTACTGCCTTGCCGAGCAAGAAACATCAAGCGTTTCTTGCTCCATCCTTGTTTGTGCTCAAACTGCAGCTGGTAGGCAGATACTATGACTAATATACATGCTAACATTAGCTGTAGTTGTAACATGTCTGTGTATTAAGCAGATCTGGAAAACATCAGCAGCGCAGGACGGAGGCTCAGTTCGCGGGGGAAGACCGCTGTTGTGCCAAAATCTGTGACCCGAAAAAAACTGTGACCGGAAGTGGCGACAGTTCCAACACCTGCGGCTTCTCGGCGGACCTTTACTCCGCCTTAATATGTTTGTAACTCTTCTCCAGTCTGCATTTACTTCACCCACCGGAGTGTCATAAGGGGGTGTAAATGGCTCCTTTATAGCTACGAAGAGGTTCATACAGTTTAAGTAGCACTCTTCTTCTCTACCGCCGAGAAGACGCACAGATTTTTCTGGGTCACAGACTTCCGCACAACACCGGCTTCGGTGAAACAAGCCGAAGCTACTATAAAAACTGCCCAAACAATGTCTAAACACCCAGCTCTGAGGAAAACTCGAGGCTTAACAGTTACCGTAGACTCACGGTAGGCGAAGCAGCAGTGTTCCTGGGTTTACTCTAGCTTCTATAGCATGTTCCTTGTCCCAGGGGCTGGCGCCGGCACTTGGCTGCCACTCGGCTCAGCTTTGGTTCTTGGTGACGTCATCGGCTAGTCGATGTTGACTCGACAAGTATGCACATAAAGTCGACCTTTCAAATTATGAAGTTGTTCAACCCCTAGTGTGTGTGTGTGTGTGTGTGTATGTGTATCTCAAACATTTCTGCGGATCAGGATCAGACTGACCTGAGAGTTTCAACTTGACTGCTGCTTGGTTCAAGGGTGTGCAACGTCAGATTTGTTTGGACTGCAATGATACTGTTAATAAATTATTTCATAAAGAAATGCTTTACAAATTCCTTTAGAGTCCTACAGTGAAGGTTATGCTGTACCCTGCGTTTATCATTCTGTCAGCTAGCAAGTTATTTTTAAAAGTAACAAGGAACAAGTTATTAAATTTTGGTGATGTTCTGGCTACCAATATATATATATATATATATATATATCATTCATTTTCCCATCCACACGGTGGAACTTGTTGTTGATGATGTCATAGGTTTTCTCAGAGTCAACAGCTCAATGTTGACAGGTAATCAGGTAAAAGTGTTCTAAAGCCATAATGTCATAAGTTCCAGCTAGGAGCAAATACAATTTTCAAGGGAGCGCCATTGGGTCATTTTGCCGTTCACATGTCCAATTCCCCCAAAACATAAAATTTTTCACCAGTCCTAATATGCGTTGAAATTTCATGTGTTTTTGAATGCGTTTAGGCCCTCAAAAATGCAATCATTTTGCCGTAAATAAAATAATAATAATAATAATAATAATAATAATAATAATAATAATAATAATAATAGGTGCATTACAATAGGGTCCCACGCACCATTGTTGCTCAAACCCTAATTAGAGCTGCTTTGCATCAGTGGTCGGGACCTGGCAATTTTAGGCAAAGACAAAAGTGGGAGTTCCAGCATCAATAAATGTTTTCTATTTCTCTGAGCATATGGAATTAAGCCAGTCACCTGTGTGCATTAGAAGGCATATTTCAGACGACTGTCAAAAATTTTGTTAGGTCAAATACACAAAATTGCGCTTGTACAACATGGAGATGTTGGTAATTTGATTTTGATAATGATTTATTGGCTGCCTTATTAAAAAAAACTGATGTTTTGAAAAAAAAATTCAAATTCAAAATGCTGTAAAAATAAATCATTATTTTCGTAATAAAATTAGGATTTTTTGTCCAAATATCATCTAAACTGACTCCAAAATTCTGTCCTTATTTTTATTTAGCAAGAATTTGATTTACAGTCAAACATAGCGATGCACAGTAGGCTCAATGTTTGATAAATCAAAAATTTGTGTAAATCAGGAAGGTGTAAAGATGTGCTGTAGCAAGACTAATGTCAATTAAGCAAAATTGTGGAAGAAAATAGTTTTTGAAAGAAAAAAACAGAGTGATGGACTTCATAATTTGGTTTAATTGTATAAAGGTTTCTTCAGTGTTATGCTGCGTTCACACCAAACGCGTTTTCTGCGGGACCATTCGCGTCTGTCTCGCGAAACCTTCCGCAGGATTCGCAGAATCAAAAAATGTTTCCCTATTTGCTTCATATTCGCATCTGAAGCGAAGCTCCGCCCACCAGACTCCCAAAAAGGCGACAACCAGGCTCTGTTTGTTTCCACCATCAACTATGGAGGACCCCCGTCAATTCACTGCTCCTTGCCCTCAGAAGGGGAAGAAACGTCGGCGTTCCTGGCTTCACCAGGTTTACCAGCGACACATCCAACACGGTGAGCTTCACTGACTGCTTCAGAAGCTACGCCTGGATGATGACTGCTTCCAGCGATGACCAGCGCCCGATAAGACGACCTGCTGGGTCAGATTGGCCCACGGATGTCCCGGCAGGATACCAACTACCGGAGCTCCATCTCTGCAGCCGAACGACTGTCTGTCTGTCTCCGGTAAGTTTCATAAGCAACTGAAGATACCATGATTCATCAGACGCATCTCTTAAATACACAATAAAGATAGATACTATATTAATCCCAAGGAAATTTAAAAGCAGAATTATTAAAATTTATGTTTTCTGGAGATACCTATTCTGGGAGAAAAGGCCTGCTTTATTATTGTCTTTATCATAAATATATTACAATTAAAATAAAAGTTAATCATTATAATAAATTATTTATTTACTATTGTTATTTTTTGTCCTCTGGAGACCTATTCTGGAAGATAAGGCTTGTTTCATTAATAATATTTTTTGTTTTTAACTCAAATTATTAATAATTCATAAATCATTAGCTATTTACTACTGTTAATTATTGTCATCTGGCAACACATTCTGGGAGATAAGGCCTGTTCTCTCTAATCTCTCCACCTTTTATGCACACGTACACACACCCACATTATATATATCTGATTATCAATGATCTGAGCTTTTCTATGTTAACTGTGCAGGTACTTGACCACAGGTGACTCCTTCAGGACCACAGCTAACAGCTATGGGCGAGAGGTCTTCACATCGTACTTCTCTGCAGGAGCTGTTCCATGGCTAGACATATTGCACCAGCACACCCAAAACGACTATTTTAAGAGCCAACCACCTACTTCTATAGAGCAAACTTCCTACTGTATTAATATGTGTATAATAAATATGGAAGAATGGGGAGAGAAACGTCTGTCAGCTTCATTTTTAACCAGAAAGAAATAATCCAAGAAACCTCACCTCTGAAAGTAATTTAAGGCATTAAAGGTCTCACAGAGAATCAACATGAGGAAACTAAATATTCTTGTATGAAAATATATAACCTTGATGTGGTGTACACATTGCTGTTAAGATGCATTGATAGAAATTAAAAAGAAAGCAAAAGTACACTTCAAAATGTGTTTTTAATCAACAATCCTGAAAGAACACCATTTAAATTAACATTATAATACCTCAATTTTAAACAAACTATTTACTTCAATATTATAATACTTACATAATAAACAAACTAATATAAACAACTATTCACAATGTGGTTCCTGCCATGCAAAGAGTGCCGCCCATCCAGCTCAATCAAAAACCTAATTAAAATTGTCCAAATTTAGTGTTACTGGATGATAATCAAGAAGTTTATAACTTGGAAATTTAATGTTCCCTAAATTCTGGTGGCACTTTTTGCAGGATAGGAAGCAGGTCTCTGAAAAACATCTCATCCTCAGTCAGAGCTGGTGGTGAGGAGGTGGTCTCCTGAAGGTCTGTAGGATAAGCTGCTCCACCTCTCTTGGAGAGCCTTGGCTGGGCCTCTTCTTTGCTCTTTTTCCTTAAAAATAAACAAACACATATATATATACTGTATATATATATATATATATATATATATATATATATATATATATATATATATATATATATATTAATAGCTTATCCAGTCACTGAATTAGGTAATGATCAACATTGTCATCACTGATATACCAAACATTTATAGATCCATTTTATTTATAACAGAATGCAAAACAGCTTCTGTCATGTTCATATCAGATGGTTTGGCTGCACTTGTTTCTGCAGGAGATGTTGCTGCAGCACCATCATCACCATCTCCTGCTCCCTGAGCACTATCTGTTGCCCCTTCCTGTCCTTCTCCATCACTCATTTGATTGTTTACCTCTGGACATGACCACAGGGTATTTCCACCGTTTGGATGTTGCTGCAGCTGACCCACTACGCTTCTCCTGACTTTTTTTCCTCTCATAAACCATCAGTGAAAAAAGCTGGTGTTAGCGGCTAATGCTATCATTAGCTAATGCTATCCTCGCTCACTGCTGACTTTCAAAAATGAAAACTACAGAGAGAACATTTACCTGCTGCTCCCACACCTCCTCGCTGATTCTCCTCCACGCCAAATCCTTCCTGTTCCTGGTTAAAATAACAGGCCGTGTCATACAGCTCCCGGTGGTCACACACCGCTACCATTAGCGTCTCCTCAATGGTTGAACGGGTGAAAATACTGGTTTCCGTGTTGCCTGCCTGACGTCATTGCCAACAAGGACTCTGATTGGCTTTTGCGCCTGCGCGTCACGCGAAACGGCCGCTGGAGTTCAATATTTTCAACTCAAGCGAATGGCGAATATCACGAAAATCGGGAGTGCGCTTGCAGCAGCCATCGCTTTCCACGCACAAATCAGTCCGCGCGAATAATTCGCCTCCCAGCGCGTCTAAACCATTGACTTTGCATGTAATCTGTTTGCGTGTGCCGCAAAAAACCGCGTTTGGTGTGAACGCAGCATTAGGGTTACATTTTGGTGAAAGTCACAAATGTGTAGCACATGGGGTTGATTTGATTTGCTTATGTCCTTGAATTGCCCCTTTGGAATAAATAAAGCTTTCTTCAATCAAATTGAATTGAATTGTTAATTTTAAAATGTAGACTTATTGAGGTTTGCTGTAGCTCCATCTTTAGGACTATTGGTCTGTTTTTGTATATAAACATATAATAATGAATATCCTATATTCATTATCAGAGGTAATGCTGTTCAGGACTAATATTTGATTTTCTCTTCTGATAACTTTTCTAAACGTCAAGCAAAAAAGTATTTTATTGCAACACATTCACCCACAAGCTAAACTTAGATTCAACTCTGCAACTAGCAGTCATTTTGATATATATTCTGACATGCTGTTTGATAGACAACCTTAAGCATTTTAAAGTCAGCGCCTCATCACTCACAGTGTGATATGTTATACTTTTATAGATTTCAAACAAAATAAAGTCGGACACTGAATTTTTGGAAGCTGAACTACAGTAAGTTTTCATTTTTTGGAACAGGGAATAACACATCTTTAAAGCTGCTCTACATAATGATGAATAACTGAAAAATAGAAGCCTTTAACTCAAGCCAAGCTCTTCAGCCCCACTTTTGCTCATCCTATTGCCTCAAACATGTTATTGAGAAAATTACTACATTTGGTTAAATACTTGTTATATGAAGGCGTATAGTACAACCAGTTTCGTGAAAGAAATGTCAACGCCAACCCCAGAAATTGAGATGAACAAAAACTAATTTCAAGGGATAAAAGACAGACACACAGGTGAGCTGGTATAAGGAGAGCAGAGATGAGTTTCCAGGTTAAATAATTTACAATGTTTTATTTTATAACAATATAAAAAAAGCTTTGTTCACATAAACGAGTTAAGCTCCCTTCAGCAACAACTGGGCTTACCATCAATGTGGGAGGAGGGTCCAGATAAATCAAATCAAAATAAAGTGACACATTCACAACACCCACACCAGGACCGCACAGCACACAAAGAAACGCCACCGCCTTGGACCCACCACCACAGATGGCTGCCCGTAGCTGCAGGGAGAGGAAGCACAAAGAGAGTACAATCTAACCAAATTAATCAACACAAATTTAAACGGACATCCACACTGACTGCTTACTGTCAAACAAAAAGAAAACAAAATAACAAAAACATATTCACAGCTCAGAGGGGTATTCCATAAAGGAGGGTTAACAAACTCTGAGTCTATCCATAAACTCTGGGTCAACATACCCCGCGATGGGAAACTCTGGGTATCGGATTCCATTACAGCTGGTATGAAGTGGGTCAATCGACCCTGAGTATGTAAACCTTGGGTTACTGAAATGCACAAGCGCGATAAAAAGCCATCATCAATGGATCGAAGATGAATCGAGCTGCCATGGCAACCACCCGGAAAATAGTGATTTATTCACCGTAATGGGTGAAATAAGTCGGTGTTTGAGGAATATGAGCCTGTTCTAAAGGTGCGTTCAGTCTTCAGTGATTATAGATGCTTAAATCACCTGTTATTAGTCACACTTTTTGGTCGCTTCATCACTTTATTGCTTCAGTGACGTGACGAGCGGTGAATAATATGAATAAAGTGTGTCTGAGGAGAGTGTCAGCAGCATTGGATGGCTACATAGAGTCCTCCCGTTACACTGGATATTAAGACAGTAAATGACGCTTGATATTGCATTATTTATATTGATTTTTAATGTAATATTGTCGCCAGAGTCATCTCAAACTCCTAAAAAATGTCATAAAAAATTACTGAAGCGGGACAGGAACCCGCGACCCTTCACTTCCAAGAGCAGCATCATAAATCACTGCGCCATCATATCTTCAAAGATGCGCAATCTACAGATTTAACTGTATAACAATATAAAACAACAATCGAGCCTTAAAAGTGGATTCATTTAAATTATCATCTCCTCCTTTATATTATCCACAGGTTTGTATTCAGTGAACTTTACTACAGACGTCAGTAGATGTTTTAATGCAGACCAACCTCAGTGTCTTTCACTTAATGATCTGCATCTACAATGTTAGAAAGAAAACTACCGTTTGCAAAAAAAAAAAAAAAAAAAAAAAGTAAAGCAACACAACATTAGTAATGATGTGAAAACGTCTGTGGTGTGTGATGTTACTAATGTGTTTCAGAGAAGAGTGTTAAGGTTCATTAAAGTGGTGTTCAGGTGGGCGGAGCCAGGTAGAAACCCACGGTTTCTTTGATAAAACCTGCCAGCGACCAGGTTTAGTTCACGGACAATGTTGCCATGGTAACATACTCAGAGAAGAACATACCTCGCATTTAGGAATGGGATACTCAGAGTTTCCCTCATTTCAGCCTGAACATACTCAGAGTTTGAACATAACCCGCTTTATGGAATACCCCTCAAGTCTCTAGACTGAGATACTAAATAAAGAAAACAAAACACATTCAACTACCATCAACCAAGTACATCTAACAGTGTGCAAAGCAGAAAAATAATGACAAATCCAAATAATTAATCTTTCTTCCATCCAAACACTCACTCATACACACACACGCGCACACACCCACATACACAATCCTACAAATCTCCCATTCAGCAGGACACATAAACAATACCCACACGCACATAAACGGACACACGCGGACACACACGGACACACTGGGAGGCTAAACCGGGCGATGCTCATCACTAAGAGCCGAAGCCGAGGCGGCTGAGTAGGAGCCGAGTGCCGGCTTCTATGAAGGCAGCCGAAGAGACCGTAACGATAGTCCAAACGCCTGGCTGTGAGGAAGCCTCGGGTCTAACCTTTACTGTAGATTCCCGGGAGGTGAAGCAGCAGTGTTCCTGGATCTACTTCGCTTTTTCAAGCAGGTCTCGTCTCTCAATAGCTTGCAGCCTTCCCCCGCTGATGCATTCCAGTTCAGCTGCAGGGCTATCTCAGGTTTGGGGAGGCTGACGATCGCCACCGTTTGTCGGTATGGAGTGACACGATCTGAGATTCATTGAGAGCACGCAGGCCCAGGCGAGGGTAACAGGAGTGCACACATATATATATATATATATATATATATATATATATATATATATATATATATATGGTGTGAGTTTAGACCTTTAGATGGGATCACTCTCTGGAGAAGTTAGCAACATTATCTTTCACCAATTAGAGTTTAAAACTCCAGTTTTAAACCAGGTAGCCTGGTTGCCTACCATACCACAAAAACATGTAGGCCTATAAAAAGCCAATTGGAATCTCTAAATTGACCTTTTGGTGTAACGTTTTCAATCTTTATGTGCTTGTCCAAGCAGCCTGAAAAAGCGTGCAACCCTGATTAGAATATATCAGACTTTTGTCACCTTTCCATTAAAAACATACAATTATTTCAAAGCAAAAGGTGGTTTTGACGTTCCATTTTAAAGCTATTTATTCAATTTGAGTAATAAAAAAAAGAAAACAAAGCAAAGATTTATGGTCTCTGGGCAGAGAGCTGCCCTCCCTGAAAGTAGAATGAATGGGTATCTGTACACACTGTCCAGTTCCTTCTCCTCCTTGCATGCTGGCATTCTTTCTTTGTGGCAGCCGGTGATGATCACTCTGGCCGGTCTTTGGCAAGCCAGCTCAGCTCTAGATTAGTTCAGGCTGCAGTAAAATGCTGGCTGCAGTGCTGTGTTTAATTAGGCCCCATTCTGCTGAGCTGCTGCTGTTTATTTCCCCAGTGACACTCTGCTGATCTCTGCTGAGGAGCTGTGCAGAATGAAGCAGAGTTGTTATATACAGACTTATGCTTAATAGCACCTATAGGCTGCTATATGGGCACATAAAGCATTTACCATTTGCAGAAACATAAAGTCATAGGCCAGCTCTGACCTCAAATGACTTGATGATAATAAATAAGATAGGCCATCTGGAAAGTTTTACTCACTGCACTCACCAACACTTTAGAATTTCACAGTAGCTTCAGTGTTCAACTAGTCTTAGCCTATACTCCCACATCATCACACTGTACCCTCACAGGTCATAGAAAAACACTTGAAATCTCCTTTAGGCTAGTGTACAATTGATTTTGTTTTTGCCATCAATCATTAACTAAACAGCAGGGATATGAGCACTGCAGTCTCTTGACAGTCGGTGAAAGGCATGGCACGACCTTAAAATGTCACCTGTCCCTAGTAGGGTGCATGTTACCTTTGGAGATTAAAATAATATTTGAATTTGATATTTGTGGGGGAAAACCAGAAACACTGTTTGTTGCATCCATAACTGTCATGGCAGGCAGTGACTTTTGTTTTGCGAGGATGGCATTTTTGTCCAAAACATTAGAAAAATACATTTTTAAACCTAATTTGTAGATGAAGCAGAGGTGAACGTTTTACCATGATAGATTTGTAGATATCAGAAATCTTTACACTTAAAACATTAAGCAACAATTTTGAAAAACTAAAAGTAAGTAGTATGAAACTATTTCAAATGATTATTTTAGAAAACTTTACATTTTAATTTGTAAACTTAATATGGAATTATGGACTGTGACAGGTCACCTGACCCAACATGATCGCACAGGGAAACAAGACCCTGTCACAAAAATTAATAGTTTCACTGTTCGTGTGCACCAACATGACTTCAATGTGTTTCAATTGGAAGTGATTTCCTGCATTGTGAAGTCAGCAACCTGCTGCAGAATGAACTCCTCACTCACACAGATATTTACACCAGACGCTTCAGCTCAAAAAACTTCATCAGCCTGAGTGGTTTGATACAGAGCTAACAGTGCAGAATACTTATCTTTGAGTTTGTAGAACAGAGAATAAGAGAAGTACCATTTTTAATTAAAACTTGTTTGAAATAAAAGTTTAAAAATATATATATTTTTTTCCCAGTGGGAATAAAAACAATATGGCCACAATAAAATTGATCTTTTGGTTCATCATTAAAGTGTAAGTACATGCTAAAACTACTTTGAATTTGCTGAATACATATATGATTAGAAATTAAGTAATATAGTTTGTTGATCCTGGTCGCACTCTTCACATTTTAGTCAAAGTATTTCAATTTAGCATTTTTAGATGTAAAATGTCAGTGACTGCCTTCTATCAGTTTGAACGCTGACTATTGCAATTGAATTTTGCTGTTGGCTGAGGTTAGATCAGATACGTCTTTTTGGATCGGTGACATCACTAACCGTCACTGTCACTGATTCTGGTCTAATTAGAGGGTCAAGTAGTGTGTATGTATACACCGTGTGCACCGTCTGTATCTGTGTGTGCCCAGACGTGTACTTCTCGTTGCTCTGTCTTCCTGCTGTGTGTGTGTGTGTGTGTGTGAGAGAGAGAGTTGGTGCTGCGTAGCTCATGGCTGGAGAGTAGGGGCTTTTTGCCCTTGAATGCTATTGTGTTTGTGGGGTTGTGTGTGCGTGAATGAGCGTCACGCCTGGATTGTGTGTGTTAGTAGTAATCACAGCTCAGCTGTGCACTGTACACTGCTGTGGGGCTGGGCTGCTCAGCCCTAATACAATCACATCTGAAACAAGTGTTGATGCATTCCTGATACTTATCTGAGGCCTCATGTACAAAGACCTGTGTGGAAAATGCCATAATGTAGAAAAAGATTAATCTGTGTGTATGAACGAATTCCTGTACATTTATTATGGTCATCCGAATCGGTGTGGAATTGAGCACACATGTACTGCTTCCCTGTTTTGCCCCTATTTTAAGGTCTAGTTTGCAATGTTGAAGAGTTAGAGGCAGATGAGAACTGACTCAGCCATTGCAGCACGGATAGAATGGAGGGGGGGGGGGGGGGGGGGGGGGGGGGGGGGGGGGGGGGGGGGGGTGGTGGTGGCATGGGTTGGATGAGACATTAAGTCATCTGATTAGATCTTTCAGGTAGGCCTAAATGTAACTCACAGTATGAAGCTCTTTGAAAGTAAAACGCCATATAAGTAAAGTTCATCAGTGACGTGTCGTGAGCACTAAGGTTGGGTAGGCAGGGCGTTCCAAATCGAGAGCACCAATGTCAACACCAATGACAATTTCATATGTTTCTGCTGGCAAGTGCTAATTCAATTCAATTCAGTTCAATTCAACTTTATTTGTATAAAGCAATTTACAACAAAGTCATCTCAATGCGCTTATCAAAATATAAAATTAATAATAAGAGAGAAAAAACCCAACAAGATCCACATGAACAAGCATTTAGCCATCTAACAAAATCATCATCGTAAAACACCATTAAAGAAACATAAACAATGGGATCCACACAAGGTTCCTGCTGCTTAATAGAAGGTTTTCCTTGCCGCCATGATGAATTCATGTTGGGTGTGGGATACATACAGTATGTATGTGTATATACATATATATGCATATGTGTGTATCCATAAAATGAAGAGTCCGTCCTTAAGACTGCTCTACTGTAAAGTGTCTTGAGATACCATTGGTTATGATTTGGCGCTATACAAATAAAAGATTGATTGATTGATTGAATTATTTAATATAGCCTCCATACTCTCCCAACAAGATATATCTTGACAACGCATCCGTTGTTTGTGTTGGAAACACAGAAACACAGAGAAAATAACAACAACAACAACAACTAGGAACAGCCTCAGTGAGGAGCATCCACAAAGCCAATCCTTCCTTTTGTACCTTTCACTGTAGAAAATACAAACAATTTTCTGACCTTACATTTGCTGAAGGTCTGGTAACTCAGGTGTTGGTTTCCCATCTTTTAAAAGCTGTTGTTTTTCCTCAAAAAAAAAAAAGTTTCTTTATTGTGTCTCGCGCTGTCATCTTGACTCTTATTCCGCCCACTAGCTGGAGAACGTAGCAGCAGTGGACACGTGATATCAATTCACTAATGCACTGTGAACTTAGATATAGCATTTAGCATAGCATGGTTACGTCCAAACGCAGCTCTCTGCGCTGCCTTTGGACATAAATGGTTGTCATCTTGGGGAACTGACTGTGAATGCGCAAACATAAAAACACGTTATGGGAACGGAAGCAGAGCCTAACCCTAACCCTAACCCTGCGTTTGAGAAGGAGTGTGGCTTCCTCCTGCCTTACAGCGGTTAGGAAATACCGATGTTCAGCGATTTGGGCTATGAAAAGCACAAAATGCAGACACTTCAAACTTATAGGTATTGTAGGCTATCGTAAATGGAAAATAAATAATTTACAATATTTAATTGTATATTATAATTAAAACAAATAATCAAAATATCAATTCACTCTTGGGTAGGCACTGCCTACCTTGCCTACCCTGACGGCACGTCACTGAAGTAATTGTGGAAAAGGCAGTTTTTCAGTAGACGCACTCTTTCTAAATGAGAACCCAGGTCTGAAGTATCTGCTGATGGGGTAGTCTATCCCAGCTGACCTTGAGAACAAGGCATTAACCCCCCTGGATAGGTCATTATTCTCCTGTATTTCAGTGTGACAGACAGGTTTGTGGGCCACATGTGCGACTCCCAAACCCATGATCTTAAACCCATCACTACCTCTCACTAAGGGATAGTGTTGCTGACTATCTTTGGTTTTGCGTAACATACCAGCAGCTAAAAAAAATAAAAATAATAAATCAATGTCCTGGCAACAAAGAAGTAGGCTTACGTACTGAACATGTTCTTCATCGTTATGTCCCCACTTGTTACAACTTTTTTGGGGGGTCAATGTATTTATGTGAGAAAGCTAGTGTGATATCTCATAACGTAAATGGAACCAGAAATGCTTGTCTCACATGCTGCTGAAAAACAAGTACTTGTCACAGGAAAAAAGGCAGCCTTTACTCTAGAGTACAAAATCAATCCAAAAAAAGCAAAAGCCTTAGCAAAAGTTAAGTTGGGTGTTTGAGTTCTTAGGATGACTAGGCTGGCAGAAACTCCTCAGTTTTCTTTTAAAACCATTTAAGTGTTGGTCCAGTGAACTGGAAGAGAATTACGATTTACCCGTCCCCATGTGACCGACAGAAACATCCGGTCAGCACAATAGTACAGTGAATCAGAGGGACAGAAGGGTAAAAAACAAACAAAGGGACGGAGATGGATGGATTAAAATGCCTCTGTAATGTAGGACATGCTTTCCCTATTTGCAATTTATGCTTCTTAAGTGTGAGTGAAGCTAAGGTAGCTGAACAGGATAATGTGGCGTTCATACACTGCATCTTCCCTTATACTTTCCTTATTTTGTTTCTGTGCTGATGCAGAATAAGAGCAATTGGAGCCCATAGCATGGTGGAAATCAGTTTGTCTGAGCTGGCTCCGACTTAGCTTTGAAAGTAGGATTGACAGCTTGGCCAAATGCTCCTTGCCAGAACACACACGTTTACACACACACACACACACACCAGGCTTCCTGCAGGACAATCTGGTTGTTTAAAGGCCTGTCCACCTTTCGACACAGCCTTACTCATTTGTCCTTCTTTTGGGATAATCCATAAATTCTATTTCACCTAATTGAATACAACAACAAAGATTTGGGCCTGAATAGAAAAGTTTAAAAAATAGACTAACGCATTTTAACCCATTTTGAGTGGAAAAAAAAGTGAAAGTACTGTACTGTAACAAAACAGTGGAGCAGACAGACAAGTAAACAGAAAGCTGCGTTGCCAGGTTAGGTTTAGAGTAGTGCAGACAGATTTGAGAACAAGATCCCTCAAACACCAGAACATTGTTGAATGTGAAAAAGAAATTAGCAGCTCATTCATGCACTTCTGAGAAATTAAATTTAACACTCGGTTCGTCATTTTCAAGTGTTTGAAATACCAAATCAGCCTCATAGCTTTTGTAGCACAGCATACCTGGGCTAACATCAGTGAGCTATATTATAAATACATGTTTTGTAATGCAAATTAGTGATTTATGCCGATAACTGTTTTGTATTTGCAATACAATTTTGCGCAGGTGCGCATGCACAATATCCAATGAGCACGAGCTCAAATGTTAGCACATTCACACACCTAGGATTTAGGGATAGATAGTAGTGAAAGACGGGTTTCGGCTCCTGATTGTTTTACATTTTTTAGCCACATATGATTGTTCAATACATGTGTCATCTGTTCCATCTGGGGAGGGGCTACAGACAGCAGCACCATACAAGCAGGAGGGAGGGGGAAAAAAATAGAACAAGTTAATACAACTATACAACAATATTAAAGGTGAGCGAAATCAGTGAATGAAAATGTAATAGTACGTTTGGAAACATTCTTTGTCACAGAGCAGCTGTACTACAAAGCAGGTTATCAACACATTCACTTAAACACAGTGATTTCAGCTTGGCTACATGCGCCCTCACATAAAAGGGGCGGAGATTGCAGAGTCAGACCAATTACAAAGATATAGATAATCCATGCAGAGCAACTTTTGTCACAATTAAGGAATAATTCTTTAAAAATATGAAGAATTAAAATCCATAATTCAGACCAAAAACAACACTGTTAGAAACACTACAGAAAAAGAAGGAATGCCAGCAGAAGATTGATGACTGCATAAATTTGTGAGATTATACTATATTAATTCATTGGAGATAAACGGACACTGATCAGTTTGACTTTACTTACCTTGTCTGTGGCTCTGATGCTCCGTTCATAGAGCTTAGCCTACATCCTAAGGTGGACAATATTTGTATTTTATACAGCCTGTGTTATCTAACAGGACTGAGGCTCTCTGTGTCACCAACGACGTACATGAATAAATGAATTAATTTATCAGCCAGGGAGCGCCTGACACACTCAGGCTTTATCAGCTGACTAATGTAGGTCAGTCCATCTGATAAAAATCTTTCTTAAAGGATGTCATTGGGTAAATGAAAGGATTGCATTTATTTTGGGCAGGTCATTTTCCAAGAGAACTAATTTGGTCAGGAGGCAGTGCTTTATGCTGGCTCAAATGTTATCCTATCACTTAACCTTAACCAGCATATGTTACCATTGTGATTCAACCCAATAAGAAATTAAAGCAGAACTAACCCCCAATTTCCACTCCGCTGTGTTACGTCACCGGAGCTGATAGGTTTCCACTTTATTCTATGTGTTAATTTTCACCAGGTCCGCTGCGGTGCGTGTCTGCTCTTTCCCAGCTTCTATTTCTGGCGGATACCAGAGCACGACACATCAATCAGCACAGAGCAAATTAAGCTAAACAGGAAATTAAGCACGTACTCCGCAATAAAATATCGGGTCAGTTTTCAAAATAAAACAATTCAGATTATATTTCAAGTAAATGCATCACCAAAACGTCATAATGTGTAAAAACAAATTCACATCCACTATATTGATTCCTCTCATACTGTAACTGTACTGGAAACTGCAGCAACTTTGATTTAGTTCATGTTTTACTGGTGCAGTTTTATCTCTTCTCTGTTGGCTGTTGATAAAAAATGTGTCTATGACAAATCCAGAGTCCAACCTTCTTGTTCTCCTTTGTTAGGAACAATGACATGTTTATTGTTGTGTTTATAACACATACATTTAACTGCGTTCTCGCGCGATTATATAAATATCGTGAGAACTGCTCTGTCTCGTAACGTTACAGTCGTTCAACCGGAGCGCACCGCGGCGCACTCAAAACGCAACTTTTTCACCTTAATAAATCCTTCTCGTAGTCCCTGTGAGTGTCATACAAGTCTTTCATCTCTCCCAGCTGTCTCTGGCCAGAAAACCGCACTTGAAACTTTCCCTGCCTCCGACTTGGTGGCAAGACGTACTGCTTTACGGCAGCCCAATACAAACTAATGCTAGATTACACAGTTGTCTACAAATTAACAATTCTCAAACTTATATCATGGTGGAGCCAGCAAAAAAAGGCAGAGAAGTCCTTTGTCTGAGGAACGGAGCAACTCCATGCAGTGACAGCTCAGTAACGGTACACAGCAATCACACACACTGTCGTCACAGCAACAGGCATGCAAACACACTCGCAACCCAGCGCTCTATCAGGCAGCACACAAACAAATATCCATCCATCCATCCATTTTCAGAGCCGCATTGTCAGCCCACAAACAGACACATCACACACATTTCCACACTCCCTTCCGTATTACTCCCACATCATTAATTTATTTTACTTGTCTCTCTTCCTCATACTTTTAACTTGGTCACATGGGACTATATGTGTGAAAGCACCCTTAGTGTCACTGTTTTTCAGTGATCGGCTGCTACCGTCCTGGGAGAGCAAAGATGCGCATGTAGCTGTGGGATGGGGCAGGCGGGGGGACAGTGACATAACCAAAAAGTACGGAGCCCCAGACATGACATGGTAAAAAAAATTACTATTTTGTTCGCACGAAATACTAATTTGTGTGGACAAAATACTAAATTGTGGCCACAAAATAATTATAACGTGCATACAAAATACTAATTTGTGGCCACAAAGTATATAATGTGTGCACAAAATACTAATTAATAATATTAATAACATTCCTGGACAGCTGGGTAAGCAAATTGAGCGCACCTTCTCTAGAAACTGCAGCCTACATGAAGTCTTTAAGGTGAGTGTCTTTTCTTGTTGTTTCTTGTGTCTGTTCTCGTCAATAGACCACCACAACCGGGAGTAGCGCCTCCTGGTGCCGAGTAACTTCCTGTTATTGCGGGTCAAAGGGAAAATGGCTCTAATTTTTTCAACAGTATTGCTCAACTTACCAGCTTTTTCATTCGCTGATGTGGAGGCAATCGCAGCGGCGAATACCCGAACAAATAAACTTGATAAGGGGAATAAGTTCTTCCATGAAGATTATATCCACAGCTATCAAGATAAGAAAAAAGTAACTTCGTGAACTAACTGCTATCTACAACATAAGTACAAACATTGTAATGAAGAAACCAAATTTAATCTGCTAAAATATTCAGAATGTTTAAAGAGAGGCATGTTATAGACTTTTAAATTATATTTTAACATTCTGATATGTGTTTGTCTTATTTACCTGCAGGGTTGCCAAGTTTCAGAAAATGACAAGAGTGAGACTGAAAAGTGAGGCGGAAAAAAAATGTGGCCTTTCTTTACATTGCTTTGGCTTGTTTTAACATTGATTTATACCTTAAGACTGATGTCCTCACCTCCACGCCAGTGGTTCTTCCTGAACTGTGGCCTCCTAATGCTGGTTTTAATAAACCAGAAATTAGAAATGAAAACAAACAAGAATTTTGACAAAATACATTTATTTGTCAATATTGCATTTCAACCAACTCTCCATCATTTATCTGGGGACATTTCTCATATTGTAGGTGATTGTCAGATTTTGATGCCTTGATGACAGAGGCTCCCACTTAAAACACTGTGGCCCAAGGCAGTGCTACCTTTACCTCAGCTCTCCTTGTCTGTAACAGAAAGGAGGTCATTAAAAAGATAATCATGTAAAAAACATGAAAACATTGTGATTTTTTGATTGAATGACTGCAGCAGACTCAAGGTCCATAGAAATGCACTATTACATACAAAAATAATCAAATAAGAACAGTTCAAATGAACATTAGATTAGACAAGGCATTTGTTTATTTACTATGTATTTATGCTGATATAACCTACAAGTACAATTCAGCTACTAGCAGTGTTCATAACACTGTTAATGTTAAAGTTAATGCATCTACTGTTACTGTTATGTAACAGTAGATGAACCAAACCTTGAAACACTCTTTCCAGAAAAAGAGGATGATGCACCTCATCAAATCTGTCACCGGTGCTTGCAGGGGAGGCCGGTGTTCCAGCTCAAGCACTTCCTGAACCACAATCTTGTCCTGTAACGCTAACTGTTAGAAGAGGTCACTGTCTCACTGACTTGATCAGTGCCTTGAAGGACCCAAAAATTATTGCATCTGAGGTCAACATCAAAATGCATTTACCAAATGGAGAACTTGAACAGGGGGAAGGAAATGGCATTTTGCGAGACTGCCTGACAGAATTTTGGATGGATTTATGACAGCTGCACACTGGGAATTGAGGTGAAAGTCACCTTCATCAGGCATGACTTTCAGTGTGAAGAATGGCAGGCTGTAGCTAGAGTATTTGTAGTGGGGTGGAAACAAGCTGGTTACTTCCCAGTAAAACTTGCAATACCATTTCTCGAAGAAGTGCTGTATGGCTCGACAACCAGTAGTTTCGAGGATTCCCTTTTGCTGCACGTATCACAAAAAGAAAGATCTGTCCTTCTGGCTTTGGAGGACTTCAGAGGACACAGATGAATTGCTGGATGTACTTGATGCACATGAACGCAAGCAAGTCCCCACCAAGGACACATTGCTCCCTGTTTTGGCACAGATTGGACACAAAGTAATTGTTCAGGCCCCAATGTATGTAATTAAGTGCTGGCGTCCTGTTGCGGGTTCTGTAGCTAGTTTACTACCACAAGAAGGACTGCATCATTTCATTTCACAAAAAAAAAAAAAAAAAAACAACTGCAAAAACAGTGAAGGGGCTTCTAAACTTTCCAGAGATGACAGCAGCCCAGTAAACACTCCTTACCTGAAAAGGTACATCGAGGAAATTGATGGCAACCAGCTTCAGCTTTTCCTGCGGTTCTGTACAGGATCTGATCTCTTGGATAAGGCCATACTAATTGAGTTCATAGAAACCACAGATTTCCTTCGCAGACCACACATGTGGATGTGTACTAAAGCTGCCAATTGGTTACTACAGCTATCCAGATTTTCGCAGAAAATTTAACAACATTCTCACAAGCTCAGTGTGGGTAATGAATGTGAAGTAGGTAATAATATAAACAATTACATGAAGGATGTGACAGTTCCTTGTAAGAATTGATGGTTTTGATATTTGAATTATGTAGCCCATTGTGGCTTTTTTATGTGGGGCATTTTATTTAATCTGTTTTTAAAGGGGTTGCTGTGTTCTTTCACAGTCAAATGGTAAGCTTAAAGGGATAATTTTTAGTTTTTTGAAGAGGGGTTGTATGAGATATGTACACTTAGTTGGTGTATTACCTGCAGTAGACAGCACTCGGCGCTCTCCCAGTTTGCAGAAGCACAGCAATACATTGCTGGGGACGGGGACAGCAATATCGTGACAAAACACATTTTAGTCACCAATAGAATACACCAGGTTACTTGTACACTCTATTTGGAATATTTTCATTGCTTCACCTCGTGGGAAAGCTGCCAATTCTTTCGACACTAACCATAGAACTCCCGTATCCCTGCACCTAAAGTGCATCTGTGCCTGCTGCTAATACTCCGGTTAGTGCCACAAGAAATGACCACTATCTTAGAATCTCTACTGACTAGGCATAAGTACAGCACCACTTCAAATACTAAAATCTAATTGATTAAGTATGTTTTATTATTATCAGCTGTTTGTAGCAACCCAGTAGAAAAAAAGAAATGAGCCTTGACTGATGTTTTCATGATGAGCTGTTTACATTAGTGGTTTATACTTTAAAGAACTTTAAATAACATGATTTTGCCAGAACACAAATCTCCTGTTTGCCATATTATGAAGATGGCAAACAGGAGGTTTGAAACTATTCTTATCCTGTTATTATGTACAAAATACAACCTGTTCTGTTTTTAAATGTGGTGTATTTTGAAAAAAAGACGAATAAACCATTCAAGTTTGTACAAAATATTGATGTCCTCTCAGTTACATTCAATACATCTTTACAGTTGAACAATTCTAATGACACCATCCTTAGTTATTTTACACCTCATTTTCTAGTGTTATAAATGTGCTGTGACTGATAATGGAAGACATAATTCCTAATCAAACACTCGATTGTTTTAATCTCTTCCACCGTTGTAAAAACAGAGGCTCAGGAAACATACAGAGCATTGATGATACAACCATCATAATGATACTCTATACAGTAGTCTACATGGTCTTCTTGTCTAATTGATCATAACATTAGAATCATGATGCCATTGCCAGTCTGTGTGGTTGCTATTGTTCTTGTTAGAGATGGATATTTTTTTAGGTGGTGCCAAAAAGCGATCAGTTTATTTTTGTTTGAACTTTGAACTTTACCCTAAAGCAAAATATTAAAAACATGTAACAACCAAAATGTATCAACAACTTTTGAAGCCTTTACAGTTTGACAAGTGTAATATTTATTGAAGATTAATGACTAGCCCCAAAAGATTGATTTTGTCTAACTTGTACAACTATTTAAGTTAAACATTTTTTATTTTGTAGCTAACTATAGCTATCAATACTTAATGAGTAAATTTGCTGACAAATTGCTAAAACTGAAAACTAAGTTATACAGTTTTTTCTGATTATTTTGGCTTAAACAAAGACACAAGATGATCACACAAATATCAAAAAGTAATATGTGCATTATGCTATAAAAAAAATGTACTAAAGTACCAAATGTACCAAACGATTTGTATGCTTTTGTCCATTAAAATTGCTTCATATAAGTGTGGATGAACCATGTCCGTCAAAATATTGCCTGGGACAAAGAACAGTAGATGGGAACTCCAAGCTTGATTCCCCTATTATTATCGTGCACAAATCAAACATGTCTACATCACATGGGACTGAACTAAAAAATGTGCTCCTGTCTTTACATGTGGTCAAACCTTCAGTCAGTGGAACAAGACATTCTTCTGCACCCCAAAGGTGAGGGGCTATGTACATGACATCAGGGATCCCACTGGGCACATTGGTGTTCTTGGAGGGCCTTATACTGTGACCATTCCAAACACTCCGGATGTCATTTAATACTGTACCTCCTGTTGAAGGAACGATAATGATTAAGTCACAGCTGGTATACAGTGCATTTTTAAACAGTGATTAGGGCAGGGGTGGGCAAACTTTTTGGCTCAGGGGTCACATGGACTTTTAAAAATTGACAGACGGGCCGGGTCAGCACCCGATGCATATATACATTCTTCTTCTTCTTGTCTAAAGTTCAAATTTATAAAATTTCATAACAAATCAACCATATGCATTACAGATTTGCAACTTTCACCCAAATTTAGCCCCAATTCTAAAGAAACGTTTGTACATTTAAGGAGAGACAGGTCTGTTAGTAAAGCAGTGCTTCTCACAGTGTGTGGTAGAGAATGGAGACATGACACTTAAAGAGACAATCTTCTTAAAAACCCTTTCTTCATTGACAATAAAGATCATTATTAGGCAAATTTAGAATCCTAAAATGTATCAGAAATTAAAAGATCATTAAATTAAGACTACATTAGATATGCGATTGGGATCAAAATGTAACGTGAAACTAAAATGCAAACATAATGATTCACGTCAGCATATGAAGTGGAGTGGAACCAGAAACAAACTTTTATTAGCTGATTTAAAACATTTATTTACTTTTTTGCTTTTTTGGCACAGATTGCAAACAAAGTGTTGTTGTTTCCTGAATATTTGGACTGCTGTACTTTTACATTTGTTTTTTTTATGCAGGTAAATACTTTCATTTAGTTTTTTCAGTTTTGATTTATTTATGAAATATACTTGCATTATGAAACATGATGATACTTATTCCCTGTTAGTTGATTTCATACTTGTACTGAAATCATTTCTTTTTTTTTGGTTTTCTACTGCACTTTTTACATTTGTTTTTTTTTTTTTTTTTTTTTTTTTAATTCAGATAATGAGTTTAATTTAGTTTTTGATTTATTATGAAATATTATATTACTTGTTCCCTGGTGGTTATTTGTCAGAATTAATTGGGGGGCAATGGGCACAGGTGGGACTTGAAAGTTCACATAACACACACTATATATATATATATATATATATATATATATATATATATATATATGTGTGTGTGTGTAAAAGTAGCTCAGTTAAATAAAAAGTATTTGCTTGAAAAAATCCTCCAACATAATTTGTTAATAATGGGTTTTAGCATAATTAGCAGCATGATTGGAGGAAAAGTGATGGTGGATGTTTCATTCCTTTAAAACCGCAACAGTTTCTTTGCCAATAATAAGGCATACAGCCTTTGACTGGACTTCAGTGAAAAGTATTTACTTTCCCATTCATTATTAAACACTCAGCCCTCACTGTCGACTGTTATTTTCTTTGGGCCACTCATTGCTGTAGATGTGTATCGCTGTGTCAGCGCTGTGGTTTTGCTCCGTCAACCTCCACCTGTCTCACAAGGCGCACTACGCTGCCTTGTGAGACAGGTGGAGGTTGACGGTGGTGGTGTATTCACGCGACACCACGTGATCCCGCAATAAAACATCAACAAACAGCTTACTTTGATTATCTGACGTGGAAAAACTGTTGTTGGGTGTGTTAGGTTGGCGACCAATCTAACTCTGCGTTTTTCCTCATCTTACATTTTCTGTCCATACCGAGTAGGATGTCAGGCATCACAGGACTAAGTCAAAGGAATTCAGTCATAATTATGATATTTTAACGGACTAAGACCCAATGTAGTTTATTCAACGAGTGTTGTGGTTTCCCATGGCCTTGAAGGCATCATTGTTACGTGCAGCTTACTCTGCCAATGTTCGTCTTTGTTTACATGTGTTCTGTGTGTTGATTGGCTGGGTGGCTGAAAAAGGGCGGGCGTAAGCGGAGAACATTTGGTTCTCACGGGCGTTGAGATAAATGACGGAGCAAGACGGTTCATTTTGTGTTTTAATTGTTTATTTTGGCTTCGGCGGGCCGGATGTGGCCCGCGGGCCGTAGTTTGCCCACCTATGGATTAGGGCTTACAATAAGTGAAATATAGTCCTCTTTATTCTCTACAGGCCTTTGCAGTGGGTAAGACAAAGTTTCTGTTAAAATAACAGTACCTTAAATTGCATTGTGGTGTGTCTTATTTTCACAACAGTCTAAACCAGTGGTTCTCAAACTTTTTTCATCAAGTACCACCTCAGAAAATACGTGGCTCTCCAAGTACTACCATAATGACTAACATTAAAATACAGTAGCGTAGTAGGCAAGTATTCATAAAAAAAACATGGGGGATGTTTTATTTAACAAATATATTTAATATTGTTAACAGTGTTACTGTGCAAACTGTATGTAATGTTTCAGTGGCCAATAAATGGAAAATAAAACACTTATGTTTTTAAAATTGTACTTATATTTAATTAAGTGATTCTTTGCCGTACCACTAGATGGAGCCTGATGTGGTACGCGTACCACAAGTTGAGAATCAGTCACACACATTAAATAAACATAAACTTTGGCTTAAATCTCAAAGATTACATGAAGGTAATGCAGAGTTCATGATGCAGTTTCTGAGTTTCTTGCTGTGATCACAATATAGGTGATCACTGCTCTGTCATCCATGTCATTTCTCTAAATAGCGCTGAATGTCTCTGACCACTACGTTCTCAGTGCCCATGTGAGTTCGTACAAGCCTGGGGCAGTCCCCACAGACAAATTATGTTGCGTGAGAACCCGTCAATGCAGCTATTAATGCATATCCCATATGGCTTCAGTTTGTCGTATGAGTGTATGTGCCACACAAAGTTAGGTCCCTGAGAAAACTATTGCCTCTTTCTGAGACGTCTGGTCTGGCAAACGTGGGAACCAATGGGGTCCATTAGAGAGAGGAGGATCCTGACGTCTTCTTTTCTAATAGAAATACCGTGTTGTTTACACTTTGTATACTTCCACCGGTAACCGTGTTCCTTTCCAGGGCCTTGCAGTTGGTCTACAATGAAATCTATCCCGGCGCCCAAGTCGTACCTCTGCCGGTAAAGCAACCTGGCTCTTAATATTCTGTTTAAACGCCTCTTGGTAATAATGGTTCCTTGTAATGCTCGGCTTTTCAGAATGTCTTTGTAGCTCATTCCCAGCCTAAAATAAAATGTAATCATAATATCCCTGTCCATTGTGTAACTTTAGCCCCTCAACACCCTCTACCTTAAAGACCTTAGAGAAGGTGCACTCAATTTGCTTTCCTTGCTGTCCATGAATATTATTAATATTATTAATTAGTATTTTGTGCGCACATTATACTTATTTTGTGACCACAATTTAGTATTTTGTGCGCACCATTTAGTATTTCGTGGCCACAAATTAGTATTTTTTTTTACCATGTCATGTCTGGAGCCTTGTAAAAAAGGACCTTTGGGGGAGCGCTAAGCGCAAGTTACTTAGATCTGCTTTAATCAGCAACGTAGTACAGCACACAGAATAAATCCTGGAAAATAGCTTAAAAAAGGTTCAGGCGTGGTCCTATAGGTCCACGCCTGAAAAATCATGTGTAAACGGCACTACGCACGCTGATAGACGTAAGACATCTTCTAACCCCACGCAGTCAGGATTGTGACTGCTAAGTCCACAATGTAAGAGGCAAAATCCATTTAGCACGTTTGCCTCGAATGACAATGCAATGTGGGCAGATCAGCCGTGGGACGCAAAAATACTGTACAATGCACAACCAAAATGATCAAACCGCTTACGGTTTGCGGTGACTGCTTTTCCCCATAATTTTAGCACATTTCACATGCAGATGGTAATTGTTACAGCTTTACGCACAGCGATGGCTGCAGTGAATATTGCAAGGAGAATACTAGTGGTGTAACAATACATCAATCCACATCGATACATCGATTAATTAATTAACATTCCAATTACATCGATGCACAATTAAAACATTGATAAACATCGTAGATACGCCTTTATTTTGAAATTCACATAGCACGTCTGTGCCACCATTTCCTGCGCGAGGATGGTGGTAGTAAAAGCCATGCAACAACAAAACCTTGCAACCCCTGCTGCCACCCCAATTTGTACACGGTATTATGCTACCACCAGTGACGTGCCGTGACCACTAGGGTTGGGTAGGCATGTTGCAAATTGAGACCACCAATGACAATTTCTTATGTTTCTGCTGGCAAGTGTTAATTCAATTAAAATCAACTTTATTTGTATAAAGCAATTTACAACAAAGTCATCTCAATGCACTTATCAAAATATAAAATTTATAATAAGAAAGAAAAAATCCAACAAGATCCACATGAACAAGCATTTAGCCATCGAACAAAATCAACATCATAAACACCATTAAAGAAACATAAACAATTATTTAATATAGCCTCCATACTCTTAACAAGATATATCTCATGATACGACAGCACATCTGTTGTTTGTGTTGGAAACACAGAAACATGGAGAAAATGACAACAACAACACAGAACAGCCTCAGTGAGGAGCATCCACAAAGCCAATCCTTCCTTTTGTACCATTCACTGTGAAAAGAACAAAACATTTTCTTATCTTACCTTTGCTGAGGGTCTGGTAGCTCAGGTGTTGGTCTCCCATCTTTTAAAAGCTGTCGTTTTTTCTCAAAAAAAAGTTTCTAGCTAGAGAACGTAGCAGCAGCGGTCACATGGGATCAATTCACTAATGTACAGTGAACTTGCGTATAGCATTTAGCATAGCACGGTTACGTCCAAAGGCAGAGTAGAGAGCTGCCTTTGGACGTAAATGTTTGTCATCATGGGGAACTGACTGCGCATGCGCAAACACATAAAAACAAGCTATGAGAACAGAGGCAGAGCAGCAATGTGCTTTTGGGAGGGGGCGTGGCCACCTCCTGCCTCACAGCAGAGTGAGACGGTAGCTGTTCCAGGATTTGGCGCTGTTTAGTAATCTGGGCTATGAAATGCACAAAATGCGGACACTTTCAAACTTACAGGTACTGTAGGCTATTGGAAATGGAGAAATAAATAATCTATAATTACATTATTATTAAAACAAATAATCAAAATATCAATTCACCCTTGGGTAGGCACTGCCTACCTTGCCTACCCCGACGGCACGTCACTGGCTGCCACCGACCAGTAATGCCCCGCTGCCGCTTCCTGAATGTGGAGCCAACCGCTATGTAAATGTAAATAAACAGGACTAATGAATAACAACTGTCTGGAAGTCCATTTGAGATATTTATTTAATATTAAAGAAGAAGAAATTGTATCAAAACTACTAATCAAAACAAATAAAACGTGGTTATTTTTGTTTTACATAAAATTCATTATATGCCCCTTAAAATATGTTATTATGCTTAGTTATATAACAGTGTGGCATCATTAACATTGAAATGTTAAAATAATAATAATAATAATAATAATAATAATAATAATAATAATAATAATAATATATTTAATAATAACATGTCAGTGACACTTTTCCCCCCGTCTGGTTACAGTTTGTTACAGTGAAATCAAATGTTTTAAAGCCATATTGTTGCGCATTGCACTGTAGTAATTTCAATACAACTAGTAGATACTTTTTTATCACTCACAATTCAAAGTCTAACACTTTGTTAAATGTTACAGAATGGTGTTTATACTGTTTATTTACAGTAATGCCTGATACCTGAAAACGGTCAAATCATATTTCAGTTGTTTTTTGGGAGTTGATATACATGTAAATGATTGTGTGAGATGGGCATATGATATCACATCATATTGATTGCAGGCTTGTGAATCGAATTGAATCAAAATCGTATCATGACAGACTTTGTGATATCGGCAAACATTGTATCGTCATCCAAGCATATCGACATTGTTTGGTATTGTGATGAAGCTGGTGATTTACACGCTTAGAGAATACACAAGGGAAATGAGTCCATCCATCAGTGACATTAAAACACCTTTTATATTTTCAATAAGTTATTTTTGTAACACTCTGTTCAATGTTGAGTATACCAATAAAATCACACAAATGATTAATACTTGAATGATATTATTCATGTTTTTTATATAGAAATCTTGTTAAGAAGTTAATTCTGTAATTTTTATTGCTACCTAGATACCCCTTGGAATCAAAAGAGCCGGTTCCGAGAAAGACTGTTGTGCAGAGTATAAGCTAGTGCTTTCAAATCAAATCAAATGTATTTATAAAAAGCGCTTTTTATACAAAAAATTTACCTAAAATAGCACAATTAAGTTACTGTCAATCTTGTGTGAAACAATTCACAAGACACACTTTTACACTGTCAGCTTTTGCTTCTTGTTCATATATATGGTGTCATTGTCTTAGGATGATAAAGTAACTGCAAACAGCAAAAGGACACCCAGGAATTACTTTAAAGTGCACAGCTGTGCTCATATTAAGTGTAATGAGGGATCTCCTTGTCATTGTCACCTCTGATAGACTCATCCGACTCTATATCACAGGGCTAATGGAGAGATCGCTGAGCAGGATACAAAGGAAAAAGATTGTTTTTGGAGGTTGCAGTCACACCTGAGCACTGAAATAGGATGTGTGATGGCAGATTTATTAATGGTTTTAATGCATCTGAGACAAGCTGATTTTTCTGTCAGTATGTACACTTGACTGGAAAGGATGAAGATTAGCCCTGGAGTCAATGTGACCTGTCTGTCTGTCATCACTCTTTTCTTTTCCCAGTCTGATAAACTCAGCTTGATTCTTTGTTCTTCCCAGTGACTGTGGGCAAAGAGTGACCATGAACTGGGATTAGAAGGTCCACTGCTTCTCGACCTTGCGTTTAGGATTAGAGCTTTTTAAGAATTCATCCAAGAGAAGCACATTGCACTCATGTGTACTAAAATTACCACCTTGTGTCTTTGCACAAGGTTGAATGGTAATTTTAACTCCAATTGCACAACAATCATACTTAGACTTTTACAGCCCCAGGTGTTGCCATGTAGGCAGACGTGCTGACACGGTATTATGTTTATCTGCAGTCTGTGTCTTCTCCTCACCCTTCTCTCTCTTTTTTCTGTTTCAGGTGTCTTGGCGCTGGAGTTGGCAGTTCTTGATCTGTGGTTTGCAGCTCGACCAGTGAGGGATACTCTGCCGGAGTTTTCTTCCTGTTAAAAAGGAGTTTTTCCTCCCAACCAGTTTCTTTTCAAATGTATATTTTGTGATGAGCACTCTGAAATGACTTGTTTGTTCACTGTGGACCCTATTCTCCGGTCCGGACTTAAAGGTGCAGTCCGCGACTCGCAGATCCCTCTCTCCCCCTCCCTCCCCGCTGCTCTCTTGACCTGCATCCAAACTTTCCAAAGCCCCTCCCTCAGTGGAGCTAACAAGCTAACGTTAGTCCAACAACAACATCACAGTAATATAACGTGCTCTGTTAAAAGCATATTAATGCAGCGCTTCTCTCTCTCTATGTGCACACACCTCAGTAGAAGCAGCAACAACACAGTGTTACTTACAGCAGTACACACAGAGGCTCACAAACAACACATACATCACATAGTTCTAGTGTAACAATTACAAATCAATCATAATGTAAATCAAGCAGCAGTAATTACCTTTCAAGCAGAAAAGTCACTAATTCCATCTTCTACTCCTCCAGACCATACACTGTAAAAAAGACGGCGCCCCAGTCCTTGAAAGGGGCGGGGCCTGTTAGCAACAGCTGTCAGTCCATCAAACACAATCCTGGCTCTGATTGGTTCTTTTTGCTCGGTCGCGGTGCATTCAGGCAATCTGCCAAAGGCTGCAGGAGCAGCAGGGGGACTCAATGAGTCTGTTTTTTTCACACAAACTACTAGTTTCATGTAAAGCTGTTCTTACATAGTGACAGCTTTAGCAAATATGACAAAAAGTCACTTTTATAAGAGTTGCAGACTGTACCTTGTAGTGGGTTCGATACAAGAAAATGATATGGATTAGTCAGACTCGTGTTTGGGTGAATTTATTGTGCGGGTCCGCCCAAAAAGTGCAAACAAAAAGATGACTTTGCTAACACCAGATCCAAGTGCAATTCTTTGTATAATATTTACAATATTTACAGCCTGCTTTGTCTTTGCCAAGAGTTGGTACCTTCCATGTACTCAGCTCCCCTTCAAGCACACACACTGCTCCTGTAGTGCTGAAAAGAAAGAAACCAACAGTCTCTCTACACACAGAAACCAAATCACAAGATACGTAATTTTTAAAAATTACAAAAAGAACTAACCACAATAATCTATTTACTAAAGACTCAAAAATTCCCCAAAAGAGAAAATAAAATAATTCTGTACTGAAACCGTAAAGTCACCTGACGTCCCGTGACGTCACTCATGCGCGCCCTGCATATGACGCAATATAATGCGGAAGACGTATTCACTCAGGTTGGCTGGGTGAGTGTATGAATGAGTGGTGTATACCGGCGAAATGTTTGCAACTCGGAGTAAACTATGGATGGGAAAGGAGTTGAGCAGCGGCCAAGTGTGCACCCATGGCGGCTGCGGTGGCTGATGAAAAGAAATCCGAAGACCGTGGTAAACGGATGAAGCAGTAAGGAAAAGCTGGTCTGAGTGAGTGTGCATGTATATGTGTGCGTTAGCGTCGTGGCCCCCCCGCACTAGCTGACGGGGCTACTCCATCACACACCTTTAAGCTTTTTTACACGCCTGCAGTTACACGCTTATATCCTATGCTTATTCTCCAATCAAGGTTCCTGACACGCCCACCGCTTCTAAATCGACCCAACGCACGTGAGTCTGGGAGGACTGGGCCATGATGTCATTTTTTTGGTCTGTCCTGAAATCACGGAACATGGAGTTTTCCTAATGCTTGTAAATGTCATTGAAATCCATGAAATTGATAAAGCGCACTTTTAATCTGAAAGGCATTTTTCATTGTTGAACAATGTAATATTGTGTGGATTGGCCACATTTTTCTGTCCGAGCAACATTTAAAATCTTTTTTTTTTCTTTTTTTCCTCCTCATACTAACAACACATGAATGTTTGTGTAGAAAGTGCTTTTTTTTACTTACTCACATTCCTGCATTCAAAAATGATGAGCACATCAGTCATCATCATCTGTTTTCAATACTGTGAGCTCTAAAGTCAGCAGGATTGTGCAGCGCTGCAGGTTTGAGGAAAATATTGTAATGTCAGGTCACCGCAGACACTCTCGTCACTAGAGTGTTTGTGATCCTGCAGAGTTTCCTGCTTTAATACAGGGGAGACAGAGTTGTTACATCCAGTGAAACAGACCCATTGGCTTCCTACATCATAAGCTGTTTTAAATTTAAAATGTTCAATGCCTTATGAAGCTGATGTGAGCCTGCCCGACTTGAAGCCGAGCATCATCAAATATGTGTCCGATCGATTTAGGGTCCATCCTCTAATGTGCACATGCCTGTCAAGTATGTGCACATTTATTATATGTAGTATTTTCCCGTAAATATCCCGTATATTAAAGTAATACTAATTGAAAGATGCCTTACTAAACTGAACGCCGTCACTAGCCTCGTGAGAACTGCCTCCTGAAATGGCCTGAGTAGCAGTTCTCGCGAGATTAGTGCTGACAGCAGCAACAAACCCAGAAACAACTCAGAAGAGAGATGATGAATGAAGACGTTCCAGCGAAAAAAACAAATAACTGGTGTAAATACGATGTAAAATGTGACACAGAGTTTATCTTCCTAAAGAGCAGCAGGATGGGACACAGTTACACGTTCTGTTAGATTAATAACTGAGATTTTAACGTTTCCCACAGCGGAAGGAACGACGTAAGTCACCATGAAAAATCAGCCAATCACAAGCGCCACAAATAAACACTCCTTTAAAAAAGTGTTAAAGAATGTAAAGTCTAAAACAAATGTGTCTATGATAAGTCATTAGTGAATACCAGAGAACCACATGAGTGAGCATGAAACAGTATAAGAAAATATATAATGAAAATAAAATGTTAATGTCTAACTTAAAGACAAGCAATGTAAATATGCAACATGTTGACTTGTATATAAACTGTAAGTATATTAAATAAACACATGTGCTTCATATACACATTTATGTTTTTATTTAGGCTGTTTTATAATTTAGGAATTAGAGCTGGGCGATATATCGAGATTCAAGATGTATTGAGTTTTCTATTTTGGCGATTTAGAAAACTATATTATTTCATATCAATATATGTATATATTTTAGCTTATTATGTATCAAAATACTAGTTTTAGGAGTCGTTGCTTTTACTTCTCAGAACAACATGTAAAGCTCAGTTAGATGAATTTCTGAGTGCACATTATGTGCAGCTGTTTGTTAATAAATGTCCCTGTGTAACATTTTGCATCAGCAAATTTAACCCAGAATTGTCTTTCTGGTCAGACTTAATATGACAAAATTATTGAGATTTACAGTATATCGTATATCATCATTTTGAGAAAATATATTGAGATATGAGTTTTGTTTCATATCGCCCAGCTCTAGTAGGAATGTTCACAACATTTCCATCCATCCATCCATCTTCATACCCGCTTATTCCTGTTTATCAGGGTCGCGGGGGTCTGCCGGTGCCAATCTCCGGCTCTCATAGGGCGCTGGGCGGGGGTACACCCTGGACAGGGCACCAGTCAATCACAGGGCAACACAGACAGACAACCACTCACTCACTCATTCACTCCTATGGGCAATTTAGAGACTCACAACATTTCAATGTTAATAAAGGTCGACCTACCAGATTATAATCACATAATTGTATTTAGTAAGTGGTTGACAAGTGGGTATTTTAGATTTCTTGTACACTTATCTTAAAATATAAGGGACACTGGAGCTTGGTTGAGCAGGTGGGACGAGCCGTCCCACCTCGTGGGCGCAAGAAAATTTCCCTTATTTTCAAATCCAAAACTTGACAGGTATGAATGTGCATTCTAGTGCAATGTAATGTTTTACCTTCCTGGGGCACTACACTTATTCCAGGTTCAGAAGCACTTAAGAGAAAAAGAACTTAAGCCACTGAGGGAATCCGTGTAAGGCCAGATTTGACTGGGAATGGCCACATTTCAGGGTCGCTCCATCCAAAGTGCATAGCTGGGACGAAGGCGTGTAGTGACTGACTAAAGTACAGGGGCAGAATAGCGCACAACCAGCACCATTGTATGGCATTTCTGACTCAAGCGCATGGGAGAATGAAGCCCTGGGTGAATAAAGTTTAGCAAAGCACAAACAGAAGGAGTTAGAAGTTACACCAGAGCCATACTAGTGGAGCAGAAGTCCTAACTTACAATTTTTACACTATAACCACCAAAATGCTTCACAGACTAACATTCATTCACTGTAGGACACACTCTCAATGGAATTGAGTAGGACCTGAACTGCCAACCCATTAACACAGGTATTATATATTTTGTATAACAACCAATTTGCTAGAATCGTTATACAGTCATTATATTATGACCAGGCTTGGGGAGTAACGGATTACAAGTAACGGCATTACGTAAAGTGGATACAAAAAACATGTAATCCGGGACCGTTACAGTATATTAAAAAACATGCATTCAGATTACATTTTTACATCAATGGGGATTACTTAGGGGATTACATTTTAAAAGCAAGCGGAATATAAATCAGTGCATCAGATACACAGTATGTGAGCACGCATCGCGACACTTCACGGCACAAATGAACACGTAAAACAAGCTGTAACAATGTTGTGATGACGGGAGCAAACATCGCGGTCAGCGCTTGTCTGGAAACATGTCCGTGGACTCACGGAGTGGCTGGATTTAAATATATCTGAGCACTAAAGAGTTTTCTAAGCAGGGTTGGCGGAGCAGTAAGTGTGTTTTATGTTTCTGTGTCACGTCAACAATGTAGCTCCGTGGGACCCCTACACAGCAATCTGCAGCATGGCTGCACATCAATAGCATCTGGTTTCATATGGCATTATATTTGTACCACAATTCTGCTGTCAGCGCACAAGAAATGTTCCACACCGCCCGGCTACACAAAGAGCACAGATCAAACAGAGCTGTGTGTGCTTCTCTCCAAGAATATAAATGGCATAATAAAAAAGCCAAGAAGCTGGTTTTCATCAAGAACTTCAATACACTATGTATGTCAATGAGATCACATGTTTAATTTGACTTTCTTCCAGCAGCTCAGTCAGTTATAGGCCAGTACATTATAATTTATTGTATGAGTGGGGTCAAGTTAAACATTTTATATTATATTGTGTTTTGTTGGAACGTCATTGCTAAATATTTTTGTCATATTTTTAATTGATTTATTTTTTGAAGCATTAATATTAATTTATACAGTTATAATGCTTTAATTTTAGTGGTTAGTACACACTCAGAGCCAGAATGCAATGGGACTAATCATTTGCATAATAATTTCTTAAGGTGTTTCGGTTTGCGGCCAAGAATTTTCTTTTCGGTGCATCTCAAATGGGATCCCCCTGTGTCATGTTTCATTTAAATCCGTAAAATAAAACAATATATCCCAGTACAATGTGAACAATGTCTCCCTGCTGTTAAAATGTTGTCGTCATACAGGGATTTTACTCTATATTATTTTATCTGCACTGTGCTGTAAGTAATCGAGTCAGAAAATGGATGGATGGATGTATTGTAAGTTATAACCATCTAGTCTTTTAAAAGCTCTTCTTTGGGATGTTTAAAGACAAAATATGTTTTATTAAAATATAAATATTTCTGGCAGAAGGCTGCAGGTTGCAAACTAACTGCATTTGTTGGTAAAGGAAATCATTTTCAGCAAATAGTATTTGGCACTCATTGTACAATACATGACAATTGAACAGGCTGACACCAGTGTAGACCTATAGTTAACTTTGGAGCATATTAATACTTATAACATATAACATATACTGACAATTGTTACTATGTTGTGTATGTAACCTTTGTAGCTACTAGTACAGTGCCCGTCGGAAGTATGCATTCATGTGGGTGCAATTTTCCTGGTTTAATTCTATGGGACATGTGCATAATAAATGTGTTTGTTGTTTTTTTTTTTTTTTACTCACTTTTATAATTTTTTTGTTTGGTGTATTTTTCTGTAATGTATGTGTATGTGATTCTGGAGTCATTTTGTGTTTTTTTGTATAAATATTGTTTAGCTTTTTGTTTTATTTTACTCATTTAGTATATTTTTATTATAAATATGCATTCATGTGGGAGCATAAGTACAGTTGTCAATTATGGCCACTTGACAATATATTTGAAGGTTGGATGTACAAAGAGGTGTACATACTCTGTACTCTGTTATAAAGGGGTTTATTACAAAAGTCTGTAATGTCATAGATGTGGTGGCTCCAATCAAAACTAAGAGAAAACCAAACACACAGAAAACACCTTGGAGGAGGACTGAGACAATGCAGAAATTGAAATCTGACTGTAGAAGAGCTGAGCGTAAATGGAGATCAACAAAACTCCAAATTCATCTAGAACTGTACAAAATAAGTCTGCAAAAATTCAATGATGGCTTGTTCAAAGCAAGGCAGCAAAACTTTTTTGAAATTATTGCCAAAAATGTCAACAACTCTCGCACGTTGTTTTCTGTAATTGAAAAGCTCACAACCCCCCCAGATAAGATAGCCCCTGAATTACTGTCAGCTGGAAAATGCAATGAATTTGCTGTATATTTCAATGAAAAAATACAATCAATAAGGTCAAACATCAGAACAAACCAGCAAAATAAGAAAAAGCTTGAACAGCTTCAACCACTGAGGGATGAGTCAACTACAATGTTAGAGTTTATTACAGTGAACCCAAAAACAATAGAGGAGACTGTTCAGCAGCTGAATCCATCAACGTGTTGCCTTGACACAATACCCTCAAACTTCTTTACAACTGTTGTAAAGTCAATTGTCACTAATTTGTGTCAGATAATTAACTGCTCATTCCAATCAGGCACCGTACCAACATCCCTGAAAGTAGCTGCTGTGAAACCTCTGTTAAAAAAGAGAACACTGGATGCCTCTATACTGGCTAACTATAGACCAATCAGTAACCTTCCATTCATGCCCAAGATCATTGAGAAGGTGGTCTTCAACCAACTGAGTCAATTCTTAACATTCAACAAAATATTTGATAAATTTCAGTCAGGTTTTCGTTCTCATCACAGCACTGAAACTGCTCTTATCAAAGTGATCAATGACATAAGGTTGAACACTGATTCAGGAAAAGTATCTGTTCTCATTCTGTTGGATCTAAGTGCTGCATTTGACACTGTAGATCATACAATTTTGTTACACAAATTGCAAACATGGGTTGGACTAAATGGAAAAGTAATGCAATGGTTTAAGTCATACTTGGAGGAGCGAAGTTATTTTGTAAGTACTGGAAACTTTGAATCTGTCAGATTACCAATGTCCTGTGGGGTTCCTCAGGGCTCTGTTCTTGGATCCCTTCTGTTTAGCCTATATATGCTTCCTTTAGGACAAATTTTACAGAACTGTAAGGTTGATTATCAGAGCTATACAGATGACACACAACTATATCTATCACTGAACCCAGATGACTATGGTCCCATTGAGGTGTTGTGTGACTGCTTAAAAAAAGTAAACTGCTGGATGAGTGAAAACTTCCTTCAACTAAACCATGTGATTGTCTTTGGTAACAAGAAAAAGAGGACTGTTGTCAGCAATTGTCTTGAGTCTCGATCTTTAAAAGCTAAAGACCAAGTCAAAAACCTTGGTGTTCTGATTGACTCAGATCTTACATTGAGCAGTCAGATGAAATCTATCACAAAAACAGCCTTCTACCACCTCAAGAACATTTTCAGAGTGAAAGGTTCAGGAGAAACTGGTCCATGCTTTTATCTCCAGCAGACTGGACTATTGTAATGGTCTTCTGACAGGAATCCCCCAAAAGAGCATCAAACAGCTACAGCTAGTTCAAAACGCAGGGCGACCGTGGCTCAGGTGGTAGTGGGTCGTCTTCTGATCGAAAGGTTGGGGGTTTGATCCCAGTACCTGACTATGTGTCGAAGTGTCCTTGGGCAAGACACTGAACCCTAAGTTGCTCCCAGTGGTCGACTAGCACCTTGCATGGCAGTCTGTCCCACTGGTGTGTGAATGTGAGAGTGAATGGGTGAATGAGCTGATATGTAAAGCGCTTTGAGACTGCTTCAGTGTGGTGATAAAGCGCTATATAAAATCAAGTCCATTTACCATTTACCATTTAACGCTGCAGCTCGGGTCTTAACCAGAACAAAGAGGTCAGAACACATTACTCCAGTTTTAAAGTCTTTACTGGCTCCCAGTCAGACTCAGAATAGACTTTAAAGTTCTGCTGCTGGTGTGTAAATCTGTGAATGGGTTTGGTCCAGAATACATCAGTGACATGTTAGTCAGGTATGAACCCAGCAGGTCTCTCAGATCTATGGACACAGATCAGATAGTGGAGCCCACAGCTCACAGTAAACATGGTGATGCTGCGTTTAGTTGTTATGCTGCAAAGAAGTGGAACAAACTACCAGCAGAGCTGAAGTCAGCATCCAATGTGAACATTTTTAAATCAAAGTTAATCATATTGTTGATGTAATGTGTTTGTTGATGATTTTAATTGATTTTACTGATGATTTTAATTGATTTTACTGATGATTTTAATTGATTTTACTGGAGATTTTAATTGATTTTACTGATGATTTTAAATGTTCTTATTGATTTTAAACAATTGAATATTTTATCATGTAAAGCACACTGAGTTGCCTTGTGCTATACAAATAAATTTGCCTTGCCTTGCCTTATTTGCAGGTGCAAAGTAAAATAGCGTGTGCGATTTCCCTGGTTTAATTTTATGGGACATGTGCATGATTAATGTGTTTGTTTTTTTATACTCATTTTTATATTTTTTTTTTGTTTGATGTATTTTTCTGTAATGTATGTTTTTGAAGTCATTATGTGTATTTTTGTATCTTTCTGTTGTGTTTTTGTGCATTTTTTGTATAATTATTGATTTTTGTTGCCATTGTAGTGTGATTCTGGAGTCATTTTGTGTATTTTTGTATAAATATTTAGATTTGTATATTTTGAATCATTTTCATTTGTTTTTTATTGTTTGGTGTATTTTTCTGTAATGTATGTTTTTTGGAGTAATTTTGTGTGTTTTTGGAGCCTTTTTGTATATTTCATGCATTTCTGTTGTCATTTTGTGTACTTTTTGTATAAACATTGTTTAATTTTTAGTTTTATTTTACTCACTTAGTATATTTTTATTATAAATACTGTGTGTTTGTGTGTGTGTTAGTGTTGTGTTCAACACCACACTATCCGAGACCAAGACTTGCCCAAGACCAGAATGCACCGAGACCAAGAAAAGACCAAGACTTTCGGGAGCCGAGACCGAGTCAAGACCAAGACCATAAACATTTTTTTTTCAATTTAAAAAAATCTATAAATAAATAAAACTATGACAAGGTTCAACAGTTAAATAACATCTCTCTTTAATTTTAGTTTATTTTAAATACATTTGATGGACAAAAAAGGTGAATGCAAAAAATTAACTAAAATATTAAAACTACTACTGCTACTGATAAATTCACAATTATTCTACATATTTGAAAACAAGATTTTTATGTCAGCTGAATGTACAGCAAGTGTTTAAAAGCATTTCTGCCAAGAAATAATGATTCTTGATTCTGATTTTTTCAGTTGTTCAGGTCAACAGGTCACAGATTTCACAAGATCATTTTTTAGTTTGAAAAAGCCTTTATACAGGCCATTTTTATTAATTCACTTAGTTGATATAGTTTAATTTGGTTGCTGTAATATAACTAGGATATTCAGTTAACAAAGGTTTCCAAATGTAACTGTAAAAGTGAAACTTTTTGAAATAAAACTACAAACAAGTTGTCATCAGTGTAAAAAACAAAAAGCTACAGCCCAGGTAGATGTGAAACTAAATAATTGTTGAGAAAGATTATTATTATTCTGGATACAGTGGAAACAGAAACTATAAAAAAATTATTGTATTGTGAACCTGTTTATATTGTAGGGAACATATTATATACATAAATTTAATTGGAGTCTAAAGCCACAAAAAACACCATTTTAAAAAGAAAATAGACTAATATAAGACCTCTTTACAGTTATTTGAGTCATTCTGCGCTAGTGCAACTTGTGGTGATGACGCGCTGGTGACGACATAATCCAAGATGGCGGCGGCCCGGACTACAGCCGATACTATGTAATAAAAGCCTTAAAAGACATGGATATAATGAAAAGAGTGGATGGACAGAGGCATAAACATGCGGACTTTCACGGACACACACAGACTTATTAAACACACACGGACCTCGGTAAACACAGTAAACAGAACAGGCGTCATCAGCCGGCTGGCACTAGGACCCAGAGGCGGAGTAAGTGCGTCCCCTATCCTACATGTACAGGCTGTAATATCATCAGTTTATCATTTTACCAGTTGTTAGAGCTACTGTCTTTATCAGGGAGATAATATTTATATGATTGATATGATTGTTTTCTGGAGTTTTACTGGGATTTTTACCGGTGATTAGTTCATATCTCCTTCTGCTCCGCGGTCCAAACTGAAACCGTAGCCAGACACACACACGTCACTCAGTCACATTAGGGAAGGTTGCGGTCATTATATGGGGTGGATTAAGGAATGAATAAAAGATTGTTTTATCCCGTTCTTCTCCGTGTTATTATCACATTATAAAAAAGTTTAAAAATAGCAGGAGTTAGTGCTGGTCTCGAACGGTCTTGAGAGAAAATCACACACAAACCGAAATAAAATCTCTACACAGCACTCATACAAGGTACCTGTTGAGTCACTGACCTCAAAAGGTACTGGGTGGGTCGCAGATCTGTACTGGGTGTGTCGCAGACAGCTGGTCAAAAATAAAGAAATACCTAATGTCTCCTGTTGGACTTGTCTTTTATTTTGAAAGAAACTTTTCTTTTGACAGGCATGATGTGAAATGCATGTTGCACAGGAAAATATATAGATTTATGTTTTAAAAATATTCTGTGTGTTTTCAACAGCTATTTTTGGAAAACTAAATTTGGTTGGTTGATGCTCTGCACCTGCGATGCCAACAAAATTAAGTTGTCATACTTCTCATCAAGAAAAACATACATTTCAATCTGTGAAACTAAATGAGGAGAGTAAGCATTAAGAGTGCAGTTCCTAAAAGCACATTACTGGTCACAGCACTGTTGCACTTTATTTTCTTATTTGTTAACATGCCTGTTGGGTATTTTAAGATGAGGCACAATTCATTTTTAATTTTTTTTATTTAATATTTAATCTTGCACTGAAGTCTAAAGTGGATTTTCTTTTACTTTATTGCTTGATTGATCAAGCAATGTCACAGAAGTGCTCTGCTTAGGGTTGAATGTTAAATTAAGGTGAATAAAATAAATAAGAGACATCCTGGATCTATTTAACCTAATTTTTTTTTTTGCTCTTTTTCTATCTTTTTAATGTATTATAGAAGCTTGGATCGGGACTCGGTATTGGCCAATTCTCCATATCAAAGGACTCGGACTCTGGGGAAAAAAGACCTGATCAGGACATCCCTAGTATTACCCCAGCCGTGGCTTGTTCCTACTAGTAACAACAGCGGTCCGTAACGCCATTTCTGCATACCGCATGAGTGGTCATGAACACACTGCATGAAAACTTCACAGAGAGAGCGCACACGGAAAACATCTACTGATTGACTGACCGAAAAAAAACTACATTACCCAACACGTACCGCCTCCCACAATGCAACACCTCTCTTAAAGCAACAGGCCGTACGTGTAACACATGGGTGAGTTTGTTTCATTCCTATAATGAAGGAAAACTATAAAATAAAATGTAGTTAAACATGAGATCAATTATTATTTTATGTATCATTTTTTTAATGATATACTAATTTTGGCACAATAATTATCTGAACGGACAGAAGGTACAAGGCACAAAGTGAACCCAAACCTTTTGGCCAAGTATGTGTACAGATTAGTCACAGTCTGTCTCTTTAAATATTTGTAATTCAGCATTATTAACCGTCTTCTTTTATTCAGCAAACTGAGATCATTGTTGATTTCCTTTTGCTTCATGTTGCCAGAGTTCAAGACAATATTGTTGGCAGTGAAATGATTGTGAGGAAAAAGAGAGCCATGACAGGCTCGAGCTAACAATCTCAGCATGATCAAAGCTGCAGAGCGGAAGAGAACACTGTGTGCAATGGCTGGAGGGAGGCAGAGTGTGTGTGTGTGTGTATGTGTGTGTAGTCAAAGACATATCACCCCAACACAAAGTTTCTCTGACACTGCAGATTGTTGGATGGAGGAGCGGCCCTGTTACAATCCATTAATCATAGCCACTGTAGAAATATTTGGTCAGAGCTTTGTTGGCTGTATACAAGCTCCTCCTAGGACTGTAGAATATAGCATATTAGCTGTTGGAGCCTCAGAAAGTTGTTTAGGAGCAACCAAAACTACAAAACCCAGGCCAGACTGTGAGTCAGACATGCTTACACCCTGAAATAAAACCCAAAAGGCAAGAGCCTTCATTTTGTCTCACACTCACAGCCTTCATGCTGGTACATAATTACCACATCTACCACCTGTTGAGAGTGTGGCAGCTAGAGCATTTTCAGGAGGATTTTCAAAATTCTACCAACCAACCGAGGGCACAGGTTAAGTCACACTGGGGACAGATACAAGAATCACATTCAATTCAGCTGTTATTTTGGACACAACACAATGTTTAAGATTATGTTCAATGTTTTGTTGATGCATAGACAAAAATGATGATAAATGACAGAAATTACCAGAAAAGTGACCACATTGCTATTGCAAAACAGGACAACGATCATCTTGCAGCTAACCCACAAACACAAACAACGGCACACACACACAAGCTAGTTCAGGCAGAACGCACTTCAGGGGACAGTAACCAGCCCAGGCAATCACAGAATAAAAAAATAGGCTCCAGGTGCCACATTTATCAAATGTGTATAGAAAAGGTTCTGATTTTGTTTGTACGAATGGAATTTAGAATGTGCGTATATTAACAAAAATATTGATAATAAAACGTGCGGATACTGGTCATACTGTATGCGCAGCAGTGGTGAAAAAACCCAAGTGATATTAGATATATCGAGATGGATCAAAACACGATGACGATCTGCCGAATTTCGCAGATCGTAGAAATGTCTGTAGTGTACATTTTATCTCAGTGCAGATGTCTGTCTGTCCTCTGTAAAACTCATACACATACAGGGTGTTTCCATTCCAGTCTCACAAACTCTACTTACTGCAACTTTAAATTTTAATTGCAAGCTCTATTAAAAGATCATATATGCATTATTACTAGAGGTTTCAGTCCACAAACTTTCTTTCTTTTAAAGTCCCTGTATAGGAGTAAGGAGGAAACACCTGGTTGTCAGGGATACTTGGTCACCGACATGTTGCTCATCTAAGATGATTGAAGTGACAAGATCTTGCATTAACTGTGCCAGTGGCTCACCCGACCGGAACCTCTCAAGCAGATTTTCCTCCTACTTCAATGTCCTCCCAGACTCCATACTCGGCAAGTACAGTCTCTCACCTACTCACTCATGTGCAGCGCGATCTCCTTTGCATCAAAATTGCAGCTGACTGCATGCAGGCTATGGCTGCTTTGATACGCAAGAGCTTCCAATGACATTTCCAAACTCATCAGAAGTGGCTCCAACACACATCCTAGTGTTGTGCATCTTAATGATTAAAACAATATTAAAAAAAATTTGGAGATTAGTACTACAAAAACATGAATAAAAAAAAAGAAAATTTTATAGACACTGTATCAGAAACAACAATTTGACGTAACATCTGGAGGAACATGTCTGTTCCCTATGGATTGTATTTTAAATCATGCAAAAAGTTACTTAAAAGTTGCTATCCTTTCATTGATTATAAAAACCCACAATTCCATATAATAATAATAATAATAATAATAATAATAATAATAATAATAATAATAATAATAATAATAATCTTTATTCTGTCTGTTGTCTGTGGAGGTGATGAGGTGGAGACGAGATGATGGAAACCGTGGAGGGTAAGCTCATGGTTTTCGTTTCCAGGGAGGAGCATGACCGGACATATAGTTACCCTACGCCACAGACAATATGAAATCAACAGCATGTACCGTCACTGCACAACAGAGTTGATTAATGATGATGTTATGCAGCGCGTAGGCGATGTTGTAAATGAACGTGATTGTCTGCGGGAACCGGGGAGAAGGAGTGAGCTGGTGAGTGCAACCCCACACAATGCCAGCGGAGGGACAGTGGAGGGGGGATTCCCACACAGTAAAGTTTGCTCTCCTCTGATACAGTCAGATGTTATGGTTCAGAAGACAAGAGTCCACCCAGTAATCGCGGCTCGAAAGGGGGAAGAAGGAAGACGAAGCGTCAGATCTGTAAACATCCCTGGTGAGATTGAACACATCCATGAGCTGGCATGTTTGGGGAGGCCAATTGGTGATAATCATTTGTTTTCATTATAGGCTAGCACTCTTCAGTAGCCTTGAAAGTTCTGAAAGTCCTGGTCACAGTAAATCCAATAGTGTGGGATCAAACAGCAACTGGACGAGACATCCTCTCCATTCTTTCCAAGATTGATTTGATTCTATGCAGTAGCTTACTTTTGAGTTCTTTCATCAAGATATTCTGAGAGTTCAGTGCCCTGCCCCATCCTTCAGAGATGACTGGCAGCATTCCCAAAACAGCTGCCAACATAATACAGACTTTACGGTAGATCAGATAGCCGCCAGCTCCAATTAGCAGCATCTTTGCTATCATTATTCCAATCATTTAAATATCCTCAACGGAGAGTAAAGCCAAGCTCACGGTCTTCCACCGGTCCCAAGAATCCATTGTGTAAATGTAGCAAGTGAATTTCTCCATTGTGAGTTCAATAAAGGATTATCTTATCTTATCTTATCTTATCTTATCTTATCTAATCTTATGTTGTTGGAGCCACAACAATGGCTTTAAAACCATTTATATTGAGGAAGGATGTTTGTGCCATGCTCCAAACTCTATGTTTCGGTAAAAAGATCTATGCTTGTCACGTCTCCATGTACTTAAAGAAGAATAAATAAAAGAAGACATTAACACCATGAGCTGACCCTGCACAGTTTCCATCTTCAGGTCTACGACTCATCACCTCCTGTCTCCACAGACAACAGATATAACAACAAGACAGTCATCAACATCACCCGCCAGACTGGTTGTCATTATTGCAACCTTTTTCCTAAATGTCCTAAATCTAAGAACTTAGATGTCTACATAAGAAAATATTATCACATCAGTATATAAAATACACAGAATGTAATAATTTTACTGATTCATTATTGTTACAGAACTCTTCCAATGAGACCATCAAGCCGTCATAATTATAAAGTACAACTGTAGACCTGTTGATAAATTAAAATTAATTTAAACTGAGCAGTCATCCATCTCTACAAACAAATCAAAGAACCAAAAGTGCTTCTTCTGAATTCTTTACTGGATCCAACAAGCTACACCGAACTACTGATAATAGTAGCCTAGTTTTGGAGGACAATAAGGAGGGAACAATTGTAATACAGCAGTTTTCAGAATGTATTACATATATGTATTACACAATTATACAAACTACTAGTTTTTTTAAAGGATCAGTGAGTCAGGCAGAGCATACTCAACTTAGCATCCCTACAGATTGGGGATAGCAGGTTGGTCATTTTACTGACAAGGGGGACACCATCCCCCCTCAAACCACCTAGTGACTAGGGTGTCTCAGAAACATGAATTGTGTACTTTCCTCTCAGTGTCTAGCTAGATAGAATGGTAATCTACCCAGGTTTATTTTTATTGCTATTAGACATTGCTTGTATTGTCTATGCTCTATCTTGTGTATGTAGAATTCACTATTAGACTCAGACTTCTTTTATTGTTAAACAAGAGTTAAATCTATGAATGAAAGACATCTCATGGGTCTTGGTAAATAACAAAAATAGAGTATAAGAAAATGGCCAAATAAAATGGAATTTTCTTTTCCTTTTGTCTCTTTCCTTCAGGGGTTGCCACAACGAATCCTCTGCCTCCATCTGACTGTATCCTCTGCATCTTCTTACACCAATTGGCTTCATGTCCTCTCTCATTACATCCATATATTTCCTCTTTGGTCTTCCTAGGCCTCCTGCCTGGCAGTTCCAACCTCAGCATCCACCTACTGATATCTTCACTGTTCCATTTCTGTACATGTCCAAACCATCTCAGTCTGTCCTCTCTGACTTTATCTCCAAAACATTTAACATGCGGCGTCCCTTTGATGTACTCATTTCTGATCCTATCTATCCTCGTCACTCCCAATGAGAACATCAACATTTTCATCTCTGCTCTCTCCAGCTCTGCCTCCTGTCTTTCCTCAGTGCCATTGTTTCTAAACCATTCAACATGGCTGGTCTCACTACCATATTGTACACATTTCCTTTCATTTTTAATTTCATTTAGAATTATCCTCTATTTATCCCTTATCCTTTATATTTGTCATTATCATTATTTTTGGTTTGCTTTTTGTTCTTCTTACCAACTGTCAAGTTAAATTCCTTGTGCAGTTTTAAGCTGTACTTGGTGAATAAAAACCTTTCTGATTCTGGTTCTTGCTGATACTCTTTTATCACACAACACACCTGATCATTTCCTCCACCAGGTCAAGCCACACTCCATTGTTTTCTACTCTTGACCCCAAGTACTGAAAATCCTCCACCTTCTTTACTCCCTGTAGCTTCACTGCTCCACTTGGTTTCCTCTCATTCACCCACTTGTATTCTGTCTTGCTAAGGCTAACCTTCATTCCTTTCATTTCCAGAGCAGACCTCTCTGCACATCTCCCTTATTCTTAAAAAAAGAGCACCAGCGCATCTATCCATTCCTCAAGCATCTTCTTGCTAAGACCCTATTCAACAACCTTGTCAAAAACTCAACTGCCTCCTCTTCTGAACACTTCCACACCTCTACAGGTATATCACCAGTACTAACTGCCTTAAATTTCCATTCTTCATCCTCTTCAATACCTGCCTCACTTCAGCCTTACTAATCTGTGTTATTTCCTGCTCCACAACAGTCGCCTCTTCTACTCTTCATTCTCCGTCATTTTCCTCATCAGCTCTTCAAAATACTCTTTCCATCTTCCCAACACACCGCTAGCCTCTATCAACACATTTCCATCTCTATCCTTAATTACCCTAACTTGCTACATGTTCTTCCCATCACTATCCTAGCATATAAGTCATTGTGCTCCTTTTGTTTGGCCTTTGCCACCTCTACTTTCACCCTGAGTGGGCGATATGGGAAAAATATCATATCACCATTTTTTCTTTGTGAAATCACGATCACGATTTTTTCACAATTTTTTTCATTCAAATCGTTTAGACTATTTTAAAGTTATTTACCAATAAAACAAACCAAATCACCTACTTAAAATCATCGCCCTAAATGGAAAAAAGGAATAAAAGATCATTTAAGTCATTTTCTTTTTTTTTTAAATTATATGTAAGCAATTCATCAAACTGGTTCCTAGTACAATTAACATCAAACAAAAAGGCTGACAAGTTATTTTAGTCACACGGTCTTTTTACTTTGTTTAACTAAAGTGGTGTAGCATTAGCATTAGCATTACTTGCTACATAAGAAAGCAGCATATCAGTCTAGTGATTTCTATATGTTATTGAGGTAACACACTCATATTAATAAAATACTACTTTAAACAGTGTTTGAACACATCATTTCACACAGTTAAGACAATAATATCCTTTACAAGATAAAACGTTACTGCTTTGGTTACATTAGGCCTGGGTGATATGGACCAATATTCATATCTCTATATTTTTCAAAATGGCAATAGGTGATATAAACTCCATTTATTTATTTTTCAATAGTTTTACAAGAAAAACAATAATAGGTCAAAGTCAGTGGAGATAAATGCCACAAAGACCCTTTTATTAATCACTAGCAGCACAATATCAATTTGTATCATATTTTGTATCACTTTTGACTTTTTCCTTCATTAAGGCTGAAATGTGATTAAATTATGTAGTGTTGCTTTTTTCAGGGCAGCCCTGAGTTGCTGAAAGTAGTTTTTAAAGTAAATCACATTCAGGACACTGTCTCTTTAAGAATATGTACACAGCCCCGTTAGCTACAGCAGCAGATTTCTGCTACAGCGCAGCGACAGAGAGTTAGTTATAGAAGAGAAACACATGCAGTGTTTTCTCAAACATATTTCAGTGCTTCAACTCTCAGAACTGATAGAGTTTAACAAACAGACAGACATCTGCACTGAGCCTCTGACAGACAGTCACTAACACGGAGGAAGCAGCACAGCTAACTCTGTGTCCGTGCACTGGGGGGGAGGGGGAGCGAAGCATACTTCTGCCCTGTTTAAGCGCTTATTAATCTGTAATGTCTGTAATGCTGACATGCTGACTAACAAATAGTGTGATTTGGCAGAGAAAAAAAAAACATTGGATGTGTTGTGTATGAACCACAGACATATGACACAGACACGGCACCGCAAGGGTTAAAATGTGAACTACAGACGGTTCTACGATCTCCGTAATTTGGGAGATCGTCGTCATGTTTTAATCCTTAATGATCTAATATCTTCAGATCGCACACCCTTATTTCACCCTACTTACAGTATGTCTAATCTCTTCAGTACTCTGTGCCCGACTTCTTTGCTAAGTTCTTTCTCTGTATGCACTGCTGCACTTCCTCACTCAACAACCAAGTCTCCGTATATACTTTCCTTCCAGATGACACAACGAGCACTCTCTCACCTGTCTCCCTGATCACATTAGCTTTAGTTGTCTGAGTCAAATGAAATGGAATAATATGGATAATATTGAAAATTCATTATGAAGTAATAAACAATCTTACATAAATCTGAGTGATCATGGTGCTTTCTGTAAATGCATTTCACGTAATTTACTATAGACACTTCTGTGTCCGGCTTCATTCCAATCTGCGGCGAAATCAGGAATAGGAGTGTTTCCAGGAACTGTTTCCAAACTAAACTTCTTTCATGTTCTCAGTAGCAGACGCTGTTGTCCAACTCCTCCCTGAACCATGTTTAAGTTGCAGGCATCTGGAACACCTCAACACTGTGCCCTAGATTGATCATGACAGCAATGGTGAGGATCATTGTGTGAATATATTACCTATATCTATTATGGAGCCTTACAATGTGCGAATCAGAGAAGGTCACTGTTGAATGGGCTCCAGCCATCATAAATTTGGTTGAGTTTGGTATTGTGTTCAACTCATTTTGCAGTAATCAACCGTTCTACTTCTTATTTGGGATAAAGGGGATAAAGGTGTGTGTTGGAGGTTTTGAGTGCACTAAGGGGCGAATTCACTAAAAGTTTAAGGCTATTAAAACGTGTACAAACGTCACTTCACTAATATAGGGTACAAAACCAGGGAATCAGGAGTCTGCGGCTGCTGCACGTCAAAACGCACCCTGAATGCACTGAGCGTGTTTCCCTCTAATGAATATGTAACACTGGCACCAGCAGAGACGGTACACGGGTCCTATATTACTTCTACTTTCTGGGTGAATCTGAGAGAATTTCCTTGATTTATTAGAGAGATTAAATGTTTGTGCAGCAGACAGATAAGTCCACCAGCCTCCAATTGAAATTCTTGAAATTTCATTTTGTGCTTCTGTGCACTCCCCTCTCCACAGTGAATGAGCAAAATATTCATTTAAATAGGATGGTCTCAACCATGTCTATATGCGCACCTCCTAGTGGCGCAATGTTAGTAAATTCCCCACAGCAGGTGAGGAAACAGCACCAAAGGAATTAGGGACGCACCTGGTTAACCACCTTACCATCACTTTTAAATGAATCTCAACATTCCACATAAACCAGAAGGGACATTATCTGAGGATAAATGGTAGGGATGTAACGATTCAATACGATGTGATACAATACGATTCGATTCTCTCACGATTTATTTTACAAAATGGGACTGTAGACAAATGATGACTGAAAAATATTTATTCTTTGGGGGGAAAAAAATAGAAAATACTGTACTATTTTCCTTTTATATTTAATTGTCAAAAGAATCCCTTGATAAACTATTCAAAACAATGCAATTTAACTAAAAATAAATCTTGAATGAAATAAATAAAGGAATAATACAAATAAAGAAGAAGCCTATCAATTTAAATTCTGGTTCTATAGTAAACAATGCAAAACTACATGTAACTACAGTTATTTTTCTTTTTAAAAGTGCAACTGAAAATGTATTTTGTGCCTTCACAATTGGACTTTAAAAAAAAAAAAAAACAAAAACAGTCTGCACTGTATTTACGTCAGATATTTGTTTGGACCAGCAGAGGGCACTGGTAACCCAGTGGTCGGTTGGCATGCAGATATCCTTGCAGTGAAGAAGAGATGCTATGCTAGCAGACAGAGCTAATAGAAAAACATGACTTTTACAGATATTCATGCAATATTACAGATATTCTTTCGGTGCTAAAGGGGTAAGGAATAATTTTTGAACATATTTAAGAGTAGACGGCAGCCAGAAAGAAAGTAGTAGTAGATTACGCCCGCCGCCAACACTTTTAAACAAGAGAAGGATAAATAGCCCTCTGCTGTTTAAAAAAGGTACTGTGATTCAATTTTCAGAGCATCGATGTGAACCGTGATACCTATGAATCAATTTTTAACTGCCTTACGATTAATCGTTACATCCCTAATAAATGGATATTCTATTGGAAATCAATTCAAGAAAGGCCATAGTCACTGAGTTATCCTCCTTTTTTGTTTGATGTTAGCAACATTGTAAAGATAAGGCATTACCTTTTTAAATTTACACTAAGATCTGAAATGGAGGGTAGTAAACCAGTTGTGTCACTAAATCCTTGGGTGACGCAGTTTCCTCACCTGCTGCAAGGAATTCACTAAGATTGCAGCAATGATTAGTGCACGTGCGGAAGTGGTGGAGACTGCCCCATTCAAATTAGCGTTTAGCTCGTTCAGTGTGGAGAGGTGAGTGCACAGAAGCACACAATGACATTTGAGGAAGTTGAATTGGAGGAAGATGGACTTCTCAGTCTGCTGCACAAACATTTAATAATCCAGAAAACTAAATAAACAAATGGAAATGTTTGTTTTATTGTTTTTGAACTTTAAAACCTAATGATATTTTTTTTCCCCTATTTTAATGTGGCTGCTCCATCAGGTCCTTATTTTCTTATACTAGAAAGGTTAACTAGAGCATTTTTTTCCATCTTTGCTGTGTTTTGTGTCAACATTTACTGCAGCGGATGTCCGTGTGTGTGTGTGCACCTGCTTGTCAGTACTATTTTCCGGTGCTAAAACAATCACCGCAAACAGTTCCAGATTTCATGAATTGCATTGCGCCCACTGCATTAATTTATTTGCATTTCCCCTTCCCATTTTTTGCACCCCTTATTAGATCCACCTATTTTACATATTCAGCAGTGTAGCTAAATGGATGAGGGTGCATTGTGACGCGCTGTCCTGATTTCCTGGGGTTTGTACGCCTTATTAGCGTGGAGTGACATTTGCACACGTTTTAAAGCAGAACTAAGTAACTTGCGCTTAGCGCCCCACCTAAAGGTCCCTTTTGGTTTTATCACTGTTGTAAAAACTCCCCACCCCCCGCCGCCTGCCCCACCCCACAGCCACATGGGCACCTTTACTCTCCCAAGATGGTAGCAACCGATCACTGAAAAATCCTAATACAACAGTGACACTCAGGGTGCTTGCACACATATAGTCCCATGTGACCATGTGAACAGTTTGAGGAAGAGAGACAAGTAAAATAAATGATGTGGGAGTAATACAGAAGGGAGTGTGGAAATGTGTGTGATGTGTTTGTTTGTGTGCTGACAAAGCAGTTCTGAAAATGGATGGATGGATGAATGGATGGATAATTGTTTGTGTGCTGCCTGATAGAGCGCTGGGTTGCGAGTGTGTGTGCGTGCCTGTTGCTGTGATGACAGTGTGTGTGATTGCTGTCTACCGTTACTGTGATGTGTTTGTTTGTGTGCTGAAAATGAATAGATAGATAGATAGATAGATAGATAGATAGATAGATAGATAGATAGATAGATAGATAGATAGATAGATAGATAGATAGATGATATTTGTGTGTGTGCTGCCTGATGAAGCACTGGGTTGCGATTGTGTGTGTGCGTGGCTGTTGCCGTGACGACAGTGTTTGTGATTGCTGTGTGTTGCTGCTGAACTGTCACTGCATGGAGTTGCTCTGTTCCTCAGACAAAGGTCTTTTCTGCCTTTTTTTGCTGACTTCGCCATGATATAAGTTTGAGAAATTGGGCTCCCGTAAAGCAGTATATCTTTCCCCTGGGTTGTAGGCAGGAAAGTTGCAAGTGCAATTTTCTGGTCAGAGACAGCAGGGAGAGATGAAAGACCCCCAATCACCCCCATGGACACTTGTATTACCCTCACAGGGACTATGAGAAGGATTTATTAAGGTGAAAAAGTTACTTAGTTCTACTTTAATACCCCTAAACCTTTAGTGAATCCACCCCATTACGTTAAAGCTAAGATTATTTGCTTTTATAAGATGAAGTAATTCTAGGAGTTGTTGCCAGAGCATGGAATTGTTATTTTGTATTTTCCTTAACGCCACCTGCTGAGTAGTTTCCCTGGAAGTGTCACCAAGCAGGCACATGTGCCCCTAACATCCCTACAAGGCCTTGGGAACAACTGATTCCCAGTGATGCCATGCATAATACAGTGTTGTTTTCAGAGAGTCAAGCAGAATACAGATGTAGATGTACAAATATGTTGCTATTTTGTCCCTTTTTCTTTTGCATGCCTCCTTCAGACTTATGGACCAATCAATAAAAACCTCACTTTAAAAATCTGTTCTTATAAGACAATATCATTTCTTTATTTCACCAACCAGTTCCTGTAAAACTTGGCAGTAAACACAACCTCTGAAACAGATGAGGATTGTTATTTTTCTTACTTTCCCTGGATGTTCAGAGACACTGAGCTGTTGCTGGCAAATGAAGAAGAGAGCCTCCGAATAAGAAAACACCTCAGCTTCATCGACTGTCCAATTTACAGTGGAGGAGGAAACCCTTAAGTAAGCTTTAAGTCAAGTGGTTAGACAGGAAAAGCCTTTTTCTACCAAAAACTGCTGGGTGAGAAATGGAATGTAGCCAGGTACCTTCTCATCAACTACACCATTTACTAAATTAACTGTGTCGACTACTCAGTGTCTAATAACATGCTTTATGAAACTGAATTGTTCACAAATCTGTCTAAATTTGTATTAGTGAGCACTTCTCCTTTGCAGAGATACTCCATCCCACCTCACAGGTGTGGTATATCAATATGCTGATTAGACAGCAAGATTATTGCACAGGTGGGCCTTAGGTTGGCCACAATAAAAGGCCACTCTAAAAATGTTCAGTTTAATCACAGCACAATGCCACAGATGTTGCAAGTTCTGAGGGAGCGTGCGACTGGCATGCTGACTGCAGGAATGTTCACCAGAGCTGAATTCAATGTTTACTTCTCTACCGTAAGCCATCTCCAAAAGCATTTCAGAGAATTTGGCAATACATTCGACCAGCCTCACAACCGCAAACCACTTGTAACCACACCAGCCCAAGGGCCTCATTTATAAACGCTGCGTACGTACAAAAGAAAGCGTACGGCACTTATAAGCAACGTTTGGGACTTGACAAACTTGGCGAGATAATGTGCACACCTCCACAGCAGCTCTGACCCTGCCGTACGCACAAAATTATGAGAAATAAGAAACTCTGACCCCAACAGGAGATGGATGAAATTAAAGACAGCTCTGTGAAATTGATACATTTGTGTGAAATAATCAAACATTGCACATTTCACAATACATGAAATACATCAATCAATAAATCTTTGATTTGTATAGCGCCAAATCATAACCAATGGTATCTCAAGACACTTTACAGTAGAGCAGTCTTAAGGACGGACTCTTCATTTTATGGATACACACATATGCATATATACGTATATACACATACATATGTATCCCACACCCAACATGAATTCATCATGGCGGCAAGGAAAACCTTCTGTTAAGCAGCAGGAACCTTGTGTGGATCCCATTCCTATGATGAACAGCCATCCACGTTATGCTGTGTTGGGTGTGTGCAGAGGAAAGGGTGGAGACAGAGTTGTTGAGACTCTGTAACTCCACACTAAGGATCCCATGGACCTATATGAAGGATGTAGTTGCAAAAACGAATGAGGAAAGAATTATACTGATGCCCCAGGGAGTAAGAGACGTGTGCACGCCTACAAATACTGTTTTATATTATTAATAATCATATTAATAATAATAATTGTTATTAAAATCACATGATTAATTGGCTGTAATTAGCTGTAGCGCACTTCACAATGTGTAAAGACGCACAGTGGCTTTTCTGGAACTGCTGGAGGACGTGGCGCACGGGAGACTCTAGAGGGAGAGGATCTACAGAGACCAGCGAGATCTGAAGGCAGGATCCCCCTTTGAGGACAAGGTGCTGTGGTGGGAGGACGTACGAGGCTGCGGTGCCCCCGGCCTCACTCACCCCAGCACCACCGACCAGTAAACACCCTGGGACTGATAAACAAATACTGTTTTATGTGAAAATAAACATTCTGAATTATGTATAGTTCCAAAGGTGTTTTACTACCTGTTCATTTGTATTATTTCAAAAAAGGAAAGACAGTTTAATCCCATGCTTCTGGCGCATTTAATGCATATGTGTCCTCTCCACCTCCGTTACAGTACAGAGGGATTCCCCAATGATCCTCCAGCTTTTTGTCTGTGAGGCTGAGCTCCGATGTGCCCTGTTGAACAGACACTCTTCTTATGGAGAGTGAGACACATTTTCTCCACCGCTTTTATGTCTGACTATTTTTTTTCACCTCAGTCACAGTCTGATGGCCACGCAACACGCACCTTTCTGGCATTCATAATGTGCACTGTGACACCAAATGATGCTCTCCTGTGTGTGTCCACTTCAACAATTAATAGCTCCACCTTGCATCGAGTGAAAATTGTTTTACTTGCTTGTTTTGCCCCTCAGTCCACCGTGAAATTTTTATTAGTGAATTTTCATTAAGGGCGTTCATCTGACCTTTTATAGGCACCATATGGGCGGAGTAAGGTGTTTCCTCATGTGCAACAACTTTTGAGTTGATTGTCACCCCCCCACCACCACCACCCCCCACCCAATCACCACCTCCATGAAAACATTACCTGCTGCACTGTATATATACATTTATATTTATCATATTTATCCTTTATTCTCTATCTATCCTTTATTTATCTCTCATCCTTTATATTTATTATTATTATTATTATTATTATTATTATTATTATTATTATTATTATTATTATTATTATTGCTGCTGGTTTGTTTCTTTGTTTTTTTGTTTGTTTTGCGTAGCGACTACCAAGTCAAATTCCTTGTACTGTCTTAAAAAAACTGTACTTGGCCAATAAAGCATTTCTGATTCTGATTCTGATTTATAAACGGAAACAGGCGTGGGACGAGCGTGCGCCCTCGTTAATGAGTCTGACAGTTTTTATGCGTATACACTTACTGGTCTTTAGTGTATGCCCGCTGAAGTGATATAAATGATAAGTGATATATAACAGTTTTATAAATGGGGCCCCAGGACCTCCACATCCAGCATGTTCACCTCCATAATCATCTGAGACCAGCCACTTGGACAGCTGCTGCAACAATTGGTTTGCATAACCAAAGAATTTTTGCACTAAAAGAAGATCATCTGCATGCTCGTCGTCCTAACCGGGGTCTCGACCTGACTGCAGTTAGTCGTTGTAACCGACTTGAGTGAGCAAATGCTCACATTCGATGGCGTGTGGCACGTTGGAGAGGTCACGGATCACGGTTTTCACTGGTCAGGGCAAATGGCAGATAGCATGTGTGGCGTTGTGTGGGTGAGCGGTTTGCTGATGTCAAGCTGTGGATCGAGTGGTCCATGGGGGCAATGGGGTTATGGTATGGGCAGGTGTATGTTATGGACAACAAACACAGGTGCATTTTATTGATTGCATTTTGAAAGCACAGAGATACCGTGATGAGATCCTGAGGCCCATTGTTGTGCTATTCATCTGCGACCATCACCTCATGTTGCAGCATGATAATGCACGGCCCCATGTTGAAGATCTGTACACAATTCCTGGAAGCTGAAAACATCCCAGTTTTTGAATGGCCAGCATACTCACTGGACATTTCACCCATTGAGCATGTTTGGGATGCTCTGGATCGGCGTATACTACAGCGTGTTCCAGTTCCTGCCAATATCCAGCAACTTCGCACAGCCATTGAAGAGGAGTGGACCAACATTCCACAGGCCACAATCAACATCCTGATCAACTGTATGCCAAAGAGATGTGTTGCACTGTGTGAGGCAAATGGTGGTCACACCAAATACTGACTGGTTTTCTAAAAAGATAAAGAAACCCAAAAATTCCACATGAACAAGTATCAGCGACGGTAGGGAGGAACAACTCCATTTTAATACGAAGAAATCTCCAGCAGAACCATGCTGAGGTGGCAGCCACCTGCCTCGACTGGTTGGGGATAGTGGACATAAAAAGGAAAACATTACAGGATAGAGGGAAAGATCATCACAGTATAACTGACTAGTTGAGCTGTGAACCACAGATCAGGAACTGCCAACTCCAGAAGACTGCAGAAAAACATACAGTCCATGGGCCCAGACCACATTTTTCACTTATTGGTACCCTCTAAGGTGGCAAATTCTAGTCAAGTGCTTTGAAAGACACTATATCTCAATAACCAATTTTGATGTGATTAGTTTAATCATAGAAAAATATGATGAATGTACTAACTCAAAACCACCAAAGCTGAGAGCAAAACGCTATTTTATCCAATAATAATAATAATAATAATAATAATAATAATACAACTGACCAAAAAACTAAATAAATCTTCGCTATTAACTTAAAGGTCCAATATTATGCTCCAGAACTCCATCAATGTAGTATTTGAGGTTTATTTTCCCAAGCTCTCAACTATCAGCTGCTACGTTGCTTTCTTTTCCTCCTTACCTCTTATGAGGTAAGGAGTTTGTCCGATTGCTGCATCACATTGGGTCACAAACAGTGTTTGGAGTAACGGCGTTTAAAATAACGGCGTTTTTTTTTCAGTAACGGGGTAATCTAACTAATTACATTTTACGCCGTTACAACGGCGTTATCGTTACTGAACGTTAAATGCGGTGCGTTACATGTATGGATTGAATAAACTGTTATCCGAAAGCATCCCTGGCTTCTTACTCAGCTGTAGTGAGGAGGTGGGTTAAAAACAAGGTGAGCAATTATGACTGGCTAAGGCGGCGTCATGTTCCAAGGTAGCCAATCAGAGATAGTGTTTTTACACATGTGCCAGCACACACACACACACACACACACACACACACTACAGATTTGATGAAGCAGCAGAGATGGTGAGCGTGGAGCAGTCTGATGAAAAGTTGTCATTTTTAAGGTGGCGATACAAACACTACTTTAAATTAATTGTGGTCAAAGGCAAGAACGTACATGTGAAGTGTTCATTATATCCAGGAGTGAAAACTTTTTTAACAGTAACGCAAATAGTTACTTTCCTTGGTAATGAGTTACTTTTATTATAGAGTAATTCAACTACTAACTCAGCTACTTTTTGGAACAAGTAGTGAGTAACTATAACTAATTACTTTTTTAAAGTAACGTTCCCAACACTGGTCACAAACACATCAGATCATCCCATAAAGGCGATACAAGGTGAAATAATACTTGCAGGACATAAGTTGCAACACTGCATCTGCTGCTGGTGATCCATACATCCATTCTATTGTGAGAATACCCTCATCATCAGTGGTCCAACCATGTTCTGTTGGTTCTGGCAAAATAGGTTGATTTACAAGATCATATCTCCAGATAGCACCCTGATAATTTGAGTGCAGAATATGCAGGCGCAGATGGTGGAGGCTTCAATCTATCCACGCTTTGCACAGAAGAGATTGTAGCGTAGTTCATTGACATCTTGGGTCTTTGATGAAGATGCATACATTCTGCAGACAAAGCCTTCCAGCTTTGAAACAAATCCTCTGGTACAATCTATGTTTTGCCCAGATTGCTGAAAGCATCTTGATAGGCACTATTCCCTTTCATATGCTTCAATGCACCAACAGTAGTTTCCCACAACCAGCAAATGCACTACCAGTGTCGCAACCAGTGAAAGCACGAAGGCCAGTAAGGCTCTCACACACTTCACACACCAACAGAGCTAGCTATATTATATAGCTGTACAGCTAAATAGCTATACAGAGGTATATTCATCTTCTTAATATCTATGTACCTTGAGCAGTTTTGTGTTCTGCATTTCTGATACAGTGAACACAGCATCTCTTTGCAAAAACAAAGGCATAGAACAAGTTTATCTGTGTATTCAGCAGTGATGACAGTGTCTGTATCCCTCATCAGATGCATACTTTTCATAGGTGAATCCTGGTGTCAGTCTCCTCTTCTATTGAAGAAGAAGTAGTTGACCTGGATGAATATAATATTGAAGAAGAAGATTATGACTTTCAAAGTGATTTTGTGATATTCATGTTTGCTGAAATACATGATGTATACTGTATTATGCCAATGCAAATGTCATATTCATATATGGTAAAATGGGATAAAATAGAACCACAGCGAGGCAAAAATCTACAATCTAGAATGTTCAAAGATAGTTATAGAACTTATTTACTTAAGTTAATAACAAAAATGTATTCAATTTATTGATCCATTATTTAATTATTTGATAAAAAAAAATATGTTCAAATATATGAAATGGCTATCACATCAAAATATGTTAATGAGATATGGTCCCTTTCTCAACACTTGACTAGAATGTGCCACCTTAGGTGGTACCGATATTTGCTCTGGTCCATGGACTATACAGTGTTGGAAGTGGGGATAAAATGTGAATTAATCTGAATATGTGGTGTGGGCATCAGTGTAAGCAGTGTGGTGGGTATGTTACAGGCACCAGAAGTGGGGGCTGAACTGCAACCCCATCACCTGTTGGAGGACTATGTGTAGATGGAATGAGGGTGTGGTCGGTTGAATGGCAGGGGATAGAAGTGGTTAAGGCTACACCTTAACTACCACTGTGCCTCTGAGCATCACCCACATCCAACCTCCGTCACTCTTCCACCATGATAAGGAGGGGGTCGTGGTGGATTGTGTTTGAATGTAATTTTGTTGTTCTACTATACAAGTTAAGTTTTTAGTTCTTATTTTTAGGTTTAGGGCTTTGTCTCTAGTGGTTAGGTTTACACTTTTATACAATATGCGCTTTTTCAAAAAAGACGGCTTTTCATTTAGTCTTAAAGGTGGAGAGATTTGCAGCTGTACTAAGACTGGGAGCAGGTTTTAAAGGTGAGGAGCCTGATAACGGAACACTCTGCCTACTGTTCTACCTCTAACTTCCAGCACTTTCAGAACTTCCTGCATAACTGCAGCGCAATCTGCAGTCCAGCAATCCCCACAGCATCTGTCTGTGATGCACATCTGTTGCAGCAAGATCCTGCTACATCACATGTAATCGTGCAGTATAGCGAGTTGTAGTCAAAGAGACAAAGAAAATCACAAAGCCATAGAAACAGTTCATTGTGTCCTTCAAGAGGAGTAGAAGGAAATCAAATCGGTCCTGCCATGGAGATTTATGGGATTCAAACACGGATAAATGCAATATTTATAGTGAAATATGACCCACTGCTGCCCTGTCCAGGGTGTAGCCCTGCCTAGTGCCTAAAGAAAGCTAGAGATAGGCACAAGCAGACTCCGCCACCCTAAAAAGGAACATGCGGGTCTGTAAATAGGTGTAATTATGATCTGCCTTGATGACAGATAATTTTATTTTGGAAATATAAAGGATATTTTATTTTGTGTCTGTGCACGACCTCCAGTCCCACACGGGCTTATCCTTGTTGAATGTATGCATCACAGCTCCAGCAAAAAAAAAAGGGCTGAGTATCTGTTGTAGAGGGTTCCAGCTGTGCTGGAGCAGATACGTATGCGGTGGAAATTAGTGATGACTTTAATGGAAACAGCTCCTTTGCTGTTACACAGCAGATACGGAGCAGTTGCGGGTCTGGTGGAAATTGGAGGTCAAAGACATGTAACACTTCCGCTCAGGGAGCAACATTTGTATCTAAGGTGAGTAATAATAATAATAAAATTCAATTAAAATAGGCTTTCACTATTTATATGTAGCCTATATTACAGTGCAAAATATTAAGCTCTGCACAGTTAATTTAGTCAATTAGCCACACACACACACACACACACACGCACGCACGCACGCACGCACGCACGCACGCACGCACACACACACACACACACACACACACACACACACACAGAAGTCTTAAGACTTGTAAAGAAAAGAAAATATCTGGGCCATGTCATAACTGATGACTTGAGTGATGACAGAGATCTGTACAGACAGTACTCAAGCCAAAATGTTGCTGCAAAAGTTTAGCATGTGCTCACCTAGCTAGAGCCTACTGTACTCCTATGTACACAGCACATCTGTGGTGGCATTATAACAACAGTAGCCTATGGAGACTCACTGTAACCTACAATGATGTCATGAGGTTCCTCCTTCGTGTCCCAAGATAGCACACTGCAAGTCAGCTTTTTGTGACCTCTGGTGTTCCCACCTGTGTCTTGTTTGGACAAATCTCAAAATGGGATCATACTGGCGTTAACCAGTCCTAAGAAAAGCTGTTATAGATATACAGTATGTCTGGCCTCTGGAAACACTGGCATTTTAGTCGTACATGAATTTTATTGTAAGCTATGTTATTTATTGTATTGTACTATTTTCATACTTTTATATTTATCTATGGACCAATCATGTGTCTGAAAGAAAGTTATATATATACACACACACACCTCTCTTTCTGAGCAATCTATATGCTAGCCTATATTACAGTGTTAAATATTAAACCTCCCACTTTTCTATAGCAAGACATACTTCCTACAGGCACTGCACTACTGATAAAGAACACTCCAACACATCTTTGTGATCATTCTCTCAACCACCTAAACTAACTAAGAGAAAAGAGAGAAAGACAGCTGACTGAATACAAGCATGGAAGCTTTGCACCATAACAGTCAGCTAATTCAGAGAATCTCAGTATTATTAGTAGTGGTTAGTGTTGTGGTAGTCGAGACCGGTCTTGGTCTTGTCTCGGACTCGGGCTGCCCGGACTCGGGATTTTCCGTCAAGACCGTTCTAGACCAGCACTAATTCCTGCTATTTTAAAACTTTTTTATAATGTGATAATAACAAGGAGAAGAACGGGATAAAACAATCCTTTATTCATTATTTAATCCACCCTGTATAATGACCACAACCTTCCTTAATGTGACTGAGTGACGTGTGTGACACACTCGTGTGTGTGTGTGTGTGTGTGTGTGTGTGTGTGTGTGTGTGTGTGTGTGTGTGTGTGTGTGTGTGTGTGTGTGTGTGTGTGTGTGTGTGTGTGTGTGGCTACAATGTCAGTTTGGACCGCGGAGCGCAAGGGAGAAATGAACTAATCACAGGTAAAAATCTCAGTAAAACTCCAGAAAACAATCACCATGAATAAATATTATCTCCCTGGTAAAGACAGTAGCTCTAACAACTGGTAAAATGATAAACTGGTGATATTACAGCCTGTGAATGCAGTACAGGAGACGCACTTACTCCGTCTCTGGGTCCTAGTGCCAGCCGATCGGTGCAGCCTCTTCTGTTTACCGTGTTTACCGAGGTCCGTGTGTGTTTAAAAAGTCTGTGTGTGTCCGTGTGAAAGTCCGCATGTTTATGCCTCTGTCCATCCACTCTTTTCATTATATCCATGTCTTTTAAGGCTTTTATTACATAGTGTCGGCTGTTGTTTGGGCCGCCGCCATCTTGGATTATGTCGTCACCAGCGCGTCATCGCCTGGACTCAAATAACTGTAAAGAGGTCTTATATTAGTGGTGTTTTTTGTGTCTTTAGACTCCAATTACATTAATTCAGCTGACATAAAAATCTTGTTTTCAAATATGTAGAATAATTGTGAATTTATCAGTAGCAGTAGTAGTTTTATTATTTTTTGCAGGCACCTTTTTTGTCTGTCAAATATATTTAAAATAAACTAAAATTAAAGAGAGAATGTTATTTAACTGTTGAACCTTGTCATAATTTTATTAATTTATATATTTTTTTAAAAAAATGTTTATGGTCTCGGTCTCGGCTTGTCTCGGTCTTGGTCTTGACTCGGTCTCGGCTCCCGAAAGTCTTGGTCTTGTCTTGGTCTCAGTGCATTCTGGTCTCGGGCAAGTCTTGGTCTCGGATAGTGTGGTCTTGAACACAACACTAGTAGTGGTATTGCGCTAAATGTTTACATTTACTCAACTCAAAAGCCAAGCAGTCAAGAACAGCATCAGGGGCTGCAGTGTCCAAAGAGCAGTGCCATACAGCTTCACTTCTATTAGAAACAAATAGCTCTGCAGGATCGGTGCCAATATCACTAAGCTGTAGTGGTCTGTTGCAGATGTAATGTTATGGTGACCCTCTGTGTTGTTGTTGTTGACGTCACTCACATTTTTTTCCACGCGGAAGTTTTATCCTGCTTAGCGCAGCTCCTTGTGCTCCCTACCTGCCGTAGCTAACCCTCCAAACATGAATGTCTACTCCAGTGTGGTTGCTGACTTCGGCCCTAATGTTTTTAACAGCAGTGAGGCTGTAAGTAGCTGCTTCTGGATCACTCCCGTCTGTGTTGTCACTCTGTATTTTATATGGAAATAACTCAGCATATCCATGGTAAAACTATGTACTGATGTTGCAACACTGGCCATGGACCATTGAGTGTTATGACTCAGTGACCCTCCCCCCTCTATTTGCAATTGGCTAGCACGGTATTTGTTTGGTCTTTGAATTGGTTGAATTGAATAATCAACAAATCAAGACAGGAATTAGAGAACATTTTATAAAGTGTTTTATGAGTTGTAAAGCGTGGTGTGCATGTGACAATAAAAAAATAATAATAACTAAATAAATTAAAAAAGAGAAAAGATCAGCAAGTCCCTAGGGCGGGCACAGCTGACTCCATGGGCGGGCACAGCCTTTCAATGCCCGTCCTTGCCACCGGGTGTGTATGGAGCAAACACATTCAACAGACGTAGTGCCTCAAAGCCTAATGCCAACAATTCATGTGTTTTAAAGAATAATTCAATGAATAATATAAAGCAAGTGGGTAGTAAAATAATATTTGCAATAAGAACATTTAAACATTTAGTTTAGAATGACTCAAAAGTTATAAAGGAAGTAACAAAAGAGATAACAGATGACAGTATGATCCTCGCCAGCTTATACCTTGGCTGTATCGTCTTTCAACAGAAAGTAAAACACAAGGTTCTCCAGTTCTGTTAAAAAAAAAACTAAAAGTGTAGTTTTTTATCCAATGTCTCTTGCTATTTGCCTCCCTCCATCAGACTGTGCTGGATGTGTTCTCCTACAAATTCAACAAGACAGCCCATTTCATGGCACTGACATGGAATGGATGATTGATATTTCGTGTGTGGCATTACAATTTCCTCATATTTTATGTGCTGCAGGGCACAATGTTTATTTGTGATGCTAAGCATGTCATGTTTACGTGCAGCTGGATAGGTTTGTTATTCTTGCTGCGCACTCCCCTCGGGGACTACCTGCCTGATCGGTCTTTTAGGTTTGATACAGCGCAACAGTTGTCAATAGTGACTCTTAAATGCACAATGTATGTGGACACAGGCATGCCTGGGGCTTTGGGAAAGTTCTTCTTCAGACACAACATAAGATCCATTGTATTTAAAGAAATAGCTCTAAAACACATGTAAGCACTCACTCCCTCTGGTCACCCTCATTATGCCTGAGCAGTGTGATGGTTATTCTCTCTATGTGTCACTACACTGGCACAGCAGATTAAACTCCACTGCACAATAGTAACATCACAATTATGCAGTACAGCCAACCTGGCTTTATTGTCATCCTTCCTTTTAATGTCCCCCCTTACTCCCTTTCCTTTGTTTTCTCCCCTCACTAAGGTGTAACAATGTCCTCTCTTTTTATATTTTCTTCTCTAATAAAATGTATCTTAACATTCACTCCCTTTGGGAAGACTGGTGACCAAGCAACATGATAAATGTATTGTTTTATTTTTTGCAAAATTAAAACATGCATAGCTGTAGCAAAACTATTGCACTACGAGCAGTGTTAACCATTGTCAACATATGCAGACAAAAGGAAAAACACTAAGCCGAAGAACACCTGATTTAGGTGGGAGGGAATTTCATTATTCAGTCAATAGCTGAGCTTGCACTATTTTACATTATGCACAAAGTCAGGTACATGGGCCTAATGTTTTTGATCACACTTGATACTCATCTTTGCAGTAGTGCTGTTTATTGATTCATCTTCTATAACCACTTCTTATGTTGGTGTCTATCACAGCTCACATTAGGCATAAGACAGGGTACACACCCTACAATATACCAGTCACAAGGCCAACACATATGACAGGTAACTATTCATACACCTATTCACTCCTGTGGGCAAATCTAAAACCGGAGTACATGTTTTGGTCCGCGGAAGGAAGTTGGGGTACTCGGAAAAAACTTATGTAAACAAATGGAGAACATGCATTCTCCACACAGAAAGGTCACAACAAGTTCCCCCATCCCAAAATCAAACCCAGGCTTGCTTGCTGTCAGGCAAAAGCTTTAATCATTTCATGATGATAACACTGATTTGTTGATGCAGTCAAGATGGAAAGTAAAATATTTTTAAAGGCCACTAAAGTGACCAAATATTATCAAGGTTTGAAATGCATCTCATTGTTTTGTTGATATATTGCTTTAAAATTGAAAGAAGTAATTTATTCTTTGTTGTATATGCCATAGTTACATCTGACTAAAACAAAATTATTTGGTAATATACCACCAGAAGTCATCCAACATTCATTGTGGGTCATTTTTGAATTGCAAACATGACTGTTGCCTTTGATAAGGTTGTGCCCAACAGTCCGCAGAGATGATAATCGACTGGGATTCCATCCCAGTGTTTTTCCCAATGTGGTCAACAGCTAATAGAATTAACATTCTGCTGAGGTCCAGCTTCCTCTTCACGCTTGGACAAAAAGTGGACGCTTTGCAAAAAATTAAATACAGAGGGATATTAATGCCTACCTGTTGGATGTTGTTTGGTCATGATTCAGGTTCACTCATGCATAGAATCTGCTTTGTTAAATGGAATTCCTGCAGAGCAATTAAGGAAATTCACTGTGTGCATACAGTGTGATAAGATTATCTAAGGTGTTATACAAAGGCTCGTTTGTAAACTGGTGCAGAATTTTTCAAAAGAAATTAGGTGTGTAATCCTTCTTCTCCTCCACTGTAAAATAAACTATGTATACCTAATATTTCCATTTGAGAGATGAAAATAGAAAACAAACAGAATCAACAAGATACAAGTGACAAATTAGAAAACTTGCAACTGGAAGGTTACATCAAAGCATTATTAAGAAATTAGTTGTGTTTTTAATTAATGTTAGTGACATTTATCAATAACTAGTACAATGCCTGTCGGAAGTATGTATTCATATAGTGGGAACTTAAGTAATATCAATTATGGCCAAAGGAGTATGTGTTTGAAGGTTGGATGTACACAGAGGTGTACATACTCTGTACCCTGTAGTGTTATGAAGGTGTATAGTAAAATAATGTGTGTGATTTTCCTAGTTTATTTCTATGAGATATGCACATAATAAATGTGTTTGTTTTGTTTTTTTTTACTCATTTTTATATTTTTTTTTTTCGTTTGGTGTATTTTTCTGTAATGTATGTTTTTTGGAGTCGTTATGTGTATTTTTGTATCTTTCTGTTGTCTTTTTGTGCATTTTTTGTATAATTATTGTTTTTTGCTGCCATTGTAGTGTGATTCTGGAGTCATTTTGTGTATTTTTTTTTTTTACTTTTTTGGTGTAGTTTTGTGCATTTCTGTTGTCTTTTGTGTATTCTTTGTACAAATATTTAGTTTTGTGTATTTTGAGTGATTTTCATATTTCTGTTGTCATTTCAGGGCTCTACACTAACTTTTCCAGTGGTGGCACTGGTGCGACCAACTTTTTCAGTGATCGTATCAGCACAGAATTTAGTCGCACCCATTTTTTTAACTGGGGAGTGGGGGGGGGGTACACCATAGCCATGCATGCTGATGAATAGTTGACTTAACTGGCGTACCGTAGTTTTGTATGAAGTAAAGATTGTCAATGACTTGAGATATTTGCAAAATGTTTTCAGGTTTTAGTGTCAATATTAGGTTTTTCTGCAACAAGCAGTGGCTGAAATAACAGGTCATTTATTTTATATAATTTTAAAAGAAGACGTAACAATTTTTTTTAAATAACAGCAAAGCATAACAACAGGTTATATGTATTCTGTTTTTTTATTTTGCAGAAATGCTGTACTTGAATTAACTTAACAGTAGCATAACCAACTTAGCATCTGCATTGCTTTACTGCATGGAATTAAATTCAGAGGGTCCAACTCTTATAGTGGGGTCTCCTAACCCTCTTCCCCTGGTCAGGGGTCTGCAACCTTTACTCTACAAGGAACCATTTAACCTCATCTCACCTGGATTAAAGTCCTCCTGGAGCCAAAAAAAACCTTCTCAATGAAGACAATACAGTGTATTAAATTATATACAGTTAAATTTACGTAGAATAATGTTTGATTTCATTCGATTTATATTGATCATGTAAATGGAACCTTAAAAGCAGTTCAAAATAAATTAAAATAATATCAAGAAATAAAACAGTATCTTGCATATTCAAATTCCCGCACATCAATCAATCAATCAATCAATCTTTTATTTGTATAGCGCCAAATCCTAACCAATGGTATCTCAAGACACTTTACAGTAGAGCAGTCTTAAGGACGGACTCTTCATTTTATGGATACACACATATGCATATATACGTATATACACATACATATGTATCCCACACCCAACATGAATTCATCATGGCGGCAAGGAAAACCTTCTGTTAAGCAGCAGGAACCTTGTGTGGATCCCATTCCTATGATGAACAGCCATCCACGTTATGCTGTGTTGGGTGTGTGCAGAGGAGAGGGTGGAGACAGAGTTGTTGAGACTCTGTAACTCCACACTGAGGATCCCACGGACCTGCAAGACAAAAGCCAGAAGGAGTACAGGAGCAAACACACAAGGGAAGAAGCAGACATAGAGCGAGTGTTAGAGAGAGGAATGGGACCCTCTCCGGTCCCTCTCTAACCTAAATGACTTCTCTCTTAACGCCCTCTCCAACCTCTCTCCAACCGAGCATGCCAGACCCCCCCCCCCCCCGGCAGTCTATGCCTATTGCATCTTAACTATGAGCTATGAGCTGGTTCCTAACTAAAAGCTTTACCAAAGAGGAATGTTTTGAGCCTAACCTTAAAGGTAGAGAGGGTGTCTGCCCCCCGAACCGTGGTTGGTAGATGGTTCCAGAGAAGTGGCGCCTGATAACTGAAAGCTCTTCCTCCTATACTACTTTTAGAGACAAATGGAACAACGAGTAGTCCAGCATTTTGAGAGTGTAGTGTTCTGGTGGGATTGTATGGCACCACAAGCTCCTTGAGATAGACTGGTGCCTGTCCATTTAGGGCTTTATAAGTGAGAAGAAGAATATTGAATTCTATTCTATATTTTATGGGAAGCCAATGCAGAGAGGCTAATACAGGAGTAATGTGATCTCTTCTCCTAGTTTTAGTCAGTACACGTGCTGCAGCATTTTGAACCAGCTGAAGTGTCTTAAGCGACTTGCTCGGGCAGCCTGCTAAAAGAGAATTACAATAATCCAGTCGAGAGGTAACAAAAGCATGGACTAGCTTTCGGCGTCGCCCTGAGACAGGATAGATCTGATTTTAGCAATGTTACGGAGATGAAAGAAGGCAGTTCTTGAAGTTTGTTTTATGTGAGAGTTGAAGGATAAATCCTGATCAAATAGAACCCCAAGGTTTCTAACAGTTGTGCTTCGTGCCAGAGTAATGCCATCTAGGGCAGTTAGGCTAGCATAGGTTTCTCTAAGGTGTCGTGGGCCCAGTACAATGACCTCAGTCTTGTCTGAGTTGAGAAGAAGAAAATTTTGGTCCATCCAGGCCCTAATGTCCTTTAGACAGGCCTCAAGTTTAGATAGCTGATTTGTCTCACCTGGCTTCATTGATACATACAGTTGGGTATCATCAGCATAGCAGTGAAAGTTAACTGAGGAACCCCGTAGCTTACTTTAGTGTACACAGAAGACTTATTATTCACGTGTACAAACTGGTACCTATCAGATAGGTAGGACTTAAACCAGTTTAGGGCAGTCCCTGTGATTCCAAGTAATTCCTCTAATCTCTCTAGTAGAATATAGTGATCTATAGTGTCAAAAGCTGCACTAAGATCTAATAAAACCAGCACTGAGAGTCGTCCTTCATCTGAAGCCCAGAGTAGATCATTAGTTACTTTAACTAAAGCAGTCTCTGTGCTGTGTTGAGCTCTAAAACCTGACTGGAAGTCCTCGAACAGGCTGTTGTTTTGAAGGAAGTCACAGAGCTGAGCCGCCACAACTTTCTCAAGAATCTTTGAAATAAAAGGAAGATTAGATATAGGCCTGTAGTTTGCTAAAGTGCTGGAATCAAGAGTAGGTTTTTTGAGAAGGGGTTTGATTACAGCTACTTTAAAGGACTGTGGCACGTAGCCTATTGATAGGGATATATTTATTGTCTCCAACAAAGATGGGCAGACCAGGGGAACAACTTCTTTAAACAGCTTAGTTGGGATCGGATCTGAAAGGCAGGTCGATGGTTTGGAGGATGAAATAATAAGAGTTAAGTTCCTGAAGTCCTATATGTGTGAAACAGTTTAGGTTAGGCCTATTTACATTTAATGGTACAGCAGGCCGAGGTGAAGGCAGGGAGTGGCTAATTTTATCTCTAATCTTGTGAATTTTATCGTTAAAAAATGTCATAAAGTCCTCACAGCTGAGGGCTAGAGGAATCATGGGCTCAATAGAGCTCTGACTTTGTGTTAGCCTGGCTACAGTGCTGAAAAGGTACCTCGGATTATTTTTATTTTCTTCAATTAGTGAGGAATACTATGTAGATCGACTATGTCGTAAGGCTGTCATGTATTTACTATGGCTTTCTTGCCAGAGTATTCGTGACTCCTCTGTTTTATTGGAGCGCCACATTCTCTCTAATTTACGGGTTGTTTGTTTGAGTGTGCGAGTTTCAGAGCTAAACCACGGAGCTTTCCTCTGACGTTTAATAGTTTTTTCCCTCAATGGGGCAATTGAGTCCAAGGTGGATTTTAGTAGACTAGCAGAGCTATCGACAAGCAGATCCAGTTGAGAGGGGTTATAATTAATGTCATAGTTATTTATTGGATGGTGCACTGAGTTTAAGGCAGCAGGAATGGCCTCTTTAAATTTAGCCACAGCACTATTGGACAGATTTCTACTCGTAACTATTTTATTGCACAGTGCGAGATCCTCTAGGATAATGTTAAAAGATATTAAAAAGTGATCTGATAGCAGAGGATTTTCAGGGTAGACTTTTAGTTCATTAATATCAAGGCCATATGTTAGAACAAGATCAGTATGAGTATGATTTAAATGATGATTAGCTACATTAATTGAAAAAAGCCAACTGAGTCTATTAGGGACATAAAGGCTGAGCTCAGGCTATCACTATCTTTGTCAACATGGATATTAAAATCTCCTACTATCAGTATTTTATCAGAACTGAGGACTAAGTTTGATATAAACTCAGAGAATTCTGATAGAAATTCAGAATAAGGGCCTGGAGGACGGTAAATTATCGCAGATAAGACTGGCTGGCAGTTTACATGAACACAATGTCATATAAAGAACATTTTTTTTAGTTAATGTATTTGAAAGGCTACAAAAAGTAACTTGACTTTGAAAACACATGATCATGTGATCAACACATGCTAATTGCTCATTTCTTGCCACACATAAAACATGCATATTTAACCTGCACATTGGTGGTTAAATTAATCTGTTCCCACACAATTAAAATCTCTTTTCTTCCAGATTAGTGTTTTTGTTGGTTTAGTTATCTTACCAGGGATTTGCAGACAACTGCTTTGAGAGAACCACAGCTGAACATCTGTTCTGGCATCATAGTCCATCAGTTCTGGTCCCTCCATGCTGTTTCTGATGAGCTCAGCACGCTCTTCCTTTTTACTGCTGCCCTCAATGTGAGCGCACACTCCAAAGGAGCACATTGGTCTTTATACTCGGTGCATCCACATCTGCGCATTCACCGTTGCATTACCCGCAGCCAAGATGCGTGAGCGCGCACCGTCACCTCACCCGCAGCGCGGAGCGAGAGAGAGAGAGAAGTGCACTCTGTGGGACGTGACGAAGCGAATTTCAATCGCACACACTGAAAATATACTCACATATGCGACAATTTTGGTGGCAGTCTCGAGCCCTGCATTTGGTGTATTTTTCTGTAAGATATGTGGTTTTGTGTGTTTTTGGAGCCTGTTTGTATATTTTTGTGCATTTCTGTTGTCGTTTTGTACTTTGTGTATAAATATTGTTTAGTTTTTTGTTCTATTTTACTCATTTAGTATATTATTATTACAGATACCTTATGTGTGATGAGGGCGTGTTTTGAGGTGTGTGTGTGTGTGTGTGTGTGTGTGTGCGTGTGTGTGCGTGTGTGTGTGTGTGTGTGTGTGTCTCGCTACTGTGAACTCTCATCATCTTCTCCGTGGGTTCTCTCACAAACACGCACGCACATCAGCCGCACGCAGGCACATACTCCATCATAAGCCCAATAAACCTTAAACCATTGGAGAGGTTAGAAGACTTTTGTGATTTCTAAGCAACTATCGGACATACGTGCAGGACTGCTTGTGTTTAATTAAACCTCTGTACGATCTCCAAGTAAAGCACAATACATCTCCACCAAAGCCAACTAGAGGCGGAGCAATTGGTACCCAACAGGCTTCTCGAGCTGCAATACAGTTGAGCAATAAACATCAAGAGGTTCTTGAGCAGTTGATTTGCATGGTTACCCAGCCACTATTGTTAGCATGCCTGACTTCTTCGGCACCTTCAAACTCCACACAGATGCATCACATAAAGGTATCTGTGTTTTTCTTTACCAAAACCAAGACAAAATGAGAGTGAGTGGGAATGGGTCACGCAAGTTAATATTTGTCAAACAAAACTTCCACTTGCACAACGGCACACTAGAGTTTTTTTTTTCTTTCTTTAAAATATAGTCTTATCACAGCTAAGCTCAACGCAGTTGGACCTGTTACGGCAGAATTTACGGTTGACCTCATTTGAGACATGATTCATTGCTCTGGTTGAATGATGGAATCCAGGAGAAGCATTGATGATTTTATATAAAAAATGTTTATTCTAAACTAAGAAAAAAGGTACAAAATGGAACAAAGTTAGCGTCCGTCCAGGCGGACGTCCGATGATTGAGTGAGACAGTTCTGATCCAATACGTATATTCCCCTCAGTCCCCCTCCCTCCTCCCCCCAGGAGATAGAGATACAGAGAGAGGGAGGAGGTGAGGACAGAGGGAGAAAAAAGGAAAGACAGTTTGTTCTTTTGGGTCTAAACAACCAGTCCTGTATCTGTCGGTTGTCATAGAGACGGAGGAGTGTGCGTTTGTGTTTGTGTGTGTGAATGAATGGATGTGTATGGCGTGTGTGTGTGACATGTGAGTGCGCACACAGAGAGTGCCTACGCACCTGTCCTTGGGAATGTTTTGGGGAACTATGTGAGTGTGTGTGTAAGCATATCATGTGCTTTGGACAAGGCAGTCTGACCCAGAGCAAAGTTGAAGAAATGAAAATCACATAATGGAAAGTTACAACCAAGGCTAATAATTTTCACCATAACAATCCACTCTTTTTGGACAAAGTCCAACACAAAAAAAGCGAAATTAGTTAGTAAGTTGTTTAACTTTAGCACAGCCCAAAACACATAAAACATTAATCAAAATTAGTGTAATTCTAGCGCAACCTCATGGTCCGTAGGACAAATGATATTGACACCGTTATAACACTATGGATATAAGCATTATTTTTTCCAGGGGACACTGCACAATAAAATCAAATATCCTTAGCAACTAACATCATTGGTGATCAATGAATATGGAATATATATCACTAGTAGCAAAAACACACATGGTATAAATGTCAGCACGGCACAGCAACAAAAACATATGTAGGTGTCATCAGTAAGCAGAGTCATCATCTGAGACATCAAAAACACTCATCATAAACACTTCAGGCTGGGCTTCCGGCGGCGGAAGGGTTATAGGACGTGGCGGTCTTTGTTCATGGCGTCAAACGCCTCTTTTGGCCACGGTCTGTAGGTCTAGGACCATTCTACTTTGTGGGACCATTAAGCGTATATTCGTGATTTCCCCCAGAGAGGCCAGTAAGGGCCAAAAATGACGCGTTAACAAAGGACTTAAACCTGTATTCTAAGGTTTCGACGCGCAGCCGTACCCCAGATCGTCGTGTGGATGAAAGCTATTAGTCCCGGGTGTATGAATGTGGGCACATGTGTGCGAATTATGTGCGGTGTCGCATTCAGGACTAAGTAAAATTGAAATTATGACCGGGAATCTGGCCTAGTTTGCGAGTTCCGTTTCTGGCGAAACAGAAGGGAAAAAAGTGTGGATCGCGTGTAATCTACATACATAGCGGAAGATGTGTCATCGCGTAGTGTAGTCAGTTTTTTTACTGGCGGTTTAGAACAACGGTTGGGGTCCCCCATGCCGAAATTAGAGTGAGACAAATAACAAAAGGAGTCGGAAGCATCCATTGGTATCGCGGTTAAGTGGGGGTGTGTTGATGACACAGGCATGTAAGAACAAAAACAGTTGGATAGGCCCCTACTTTTAGCTTGATAGTGCGCGTATCGGAACCAGGTGTTCGTGAAAAACGGATGAGTAACATTGGTCGCAGCTAAAGTGTCGTGCAGGACGATATCGTTTATCCAGCGTCTATTTCTGCTTGCATTAGTCACCCTGTAAAAAGAATCATTCACATTAGGAACAACACTTGCATTCATTGGTTCAAGTCCAGTGTCCTCGATTGTCCCCCTGGAGGCCAGGAGCCAGAGGAGTACTGGAACCGCGGACAGGACCATCGCCCCAATCGATGACCAGAACACGAGTGACATGAAACGACAGAATAATGGCATAATTCCAGCCTGCTCCTGGGGCATAAACAGAGGGGCCCGTGACCTCTTCATCACAGCGGGAAAATGCTTGTGATCTCCCACGATGTCCTCAAGGTTGGATTTCAAAGGTTTCAACAGACCATATGCCCCGTTAGAAAGATTAGCTTGTAACCCCGGGGACTTTTCTTCTGCCCTTCGTTGCAACTTTCAGGGCACACAAAGGCTCCTCAAAACACTGCTCCTAATCCAGAAAAGAGGAAACGCTCCTTACTGCGGTTCCACGATCAGTGGTGTTGTTGGCACCTTCCTGGAGTGTGATGCGTGAATCCACGTGGCTCGCTCCGCGACCCTCACTGCCGTGTGGGTCGTAAGTTGAATTTGGAAAGTGTCGGTCCACCTTCGGTCGTTCATTTCTAGGTCGGCGTTGTAGATGAGGGGTGTTAGGGTTAGTTAACTAACTAAATGAATAGTTAGTATGGCCAGGAACGCAGAGACAGGTCAGAGGTCAGGATCTGAGAGCTTTTCAGATCCTAAAAGGTGCTGCACAATCACACAATGGTTAGGTGTGGGTTAGTGAGCTTTTAGCCATGCTAGCTCTGTAGCCCATTCGCACGCGAGTGGGAAAATATGAGGCTGAAAGAAAAGCAGGAAGTATTAATTCGATTTTCAGGAAGTATTAATTCGATTTTCTTTTCCTGGAGTAAGGAGAAGCATAGCTGGAGTTGCAGTGATTATCTGTGGTACATCTACTTACCTGGTGAGAAGCAATTTGAGAACCACTGTTTACAAGGACATGCAAGTCGGACGGAGAAGGACATGCAAGTCAGACGGAGAAGTGTGGAGTGTGATTACATGTCTTCTCAAGATGAAAACATACAATTGGGAGACATGGAGATGTGAGAAAGCTAAATGAGTTTAACCAAATAAATAAATAATGTTATTTATTTATTTAAATTGTTTGTTTCATTTTTTCTATCTCTTATTTGTGAAGGAGAAATCTTATTCTATCCTTTATTTATTCTGAATAATGTTAACACTCCACACCTGATTACATAGCCTAATTCTTTTATAGAGCTGAATTTGTCAGTTCATTTATTTCATTATTTTCCCTCATAATTATTATTTGAGATGTAATTTACTTAACTTTGAAGGTCAATTGGTGGCAAAAGTGTCTCCTATTCTGTGTCTGAACCAGAGTTTAGCAAGATTATTGGCCCTTTAAGGTTAGACAGAATTAAAGTTAAGTTGAGTCGAACAATCATATTGTCTTTTGCTCTCTGTATTTATCCCATTCGTAGGGGTGACGAGCCCCAGCACGGTTTGGAGAGCTTCCTTAAATGCTTGGAAGTTACTTAACTTTAAACTATCTCTTATTTCAATCAATTATCAAGATTTTCAGGAGGACCCTTTTTTAAATCTCAGGCGACCCAGATTGGGCCACCAACCCAATGTTGAGAACACTTAATTTTTCCCTTAAAAGTGTCTAAACCCAGTGAAGGTGTTTTATGGTCTTGCACGCTAAGTGCTGTTGGAACAAGAAGAAAATAGTTGGAGGGTTTGAGGTATATTTTCCTATGATAAAATATAAATAAAAAACCAGAGGGACGTTGGCCCGCTCCCTTCCCTTTTTTACATAAGAATACATTTGGATTCTTAAAACCATATGATAAATATCATTGGAAAATCACTTATCTGATCATTTTGGATGTGTCTCCGTTTTCCTCTCTCTTGTGTCCGCCTGCCTTTGTGCCCTCCAACCTCCTCGACCTCCTTCTCCTCAGCCATAAAGGTCAAAGCCAGGGTCAACTGTACGCTCCTTTTGGAAATTTGAAGATCTGTCCCCACTTTTGCAGTTGGATTGGAAGTCTCTGTAGTCTCTGGAATAGATATTATGTTAGAACATCCACAATATGTCATATTGTCACGTGTCTATTTCAATCTATTTCCCCTTTGCTTCCCAGTTACAGTTATGGACAATACTTCCCTTTAATTCTCATCCTTCATCATAACAAGCAGTGACCAGGCATGGCGGCTGGAGGAAGGATCGGAGTCGAGAAGGCGGTGGCATTCTGTTAGGAAACACTCAGAAACAGAAAGAGAGGAAACCATTAAGACTTAACTGGATAATTTAAAATATCTCTTTTCTTTAGTTGGATCTGATTCGTCCCCTTACAGCGACCTGTATTTTGGAAAAAGCTACATAATAACATCAACTAAGACGAAGACATAGACAAGTGCACACCACAACGAGTATACACATATAACAACAAAAAAAACAAAACATGGACACTGAACATGTAAGGTCAGTCAAGGTCAAAGCCAGTCATTCCACTGAAAGTGGTATCATATATAAAAAATGTCGTTTGGTGTTTTTAAACACCCAGAAAAAAACCCTTTAAAAACCTGGTAAACTTTTTAGAAGGCCCAAGGCCTAAAACCATAGTTCTTTTAACAAGCAGCAGTGTTTTCTGAACACCCCACTACATAATTGGCAAAAACAGGGAGAAGATCAAGTGCATCAGAACCCAGGAGGAAAAGAAGGTGAAACAGAGGAACATGTGTAGTCAAACAGCCATTCATCGGTCAATCACTCAATGACACGTCCACGGCACATTCGCACTCACAACGCGGTTCTCTCAGGCATACGTAACGTGTCATCATTCAGTCATTCATGCACCGCACACGTTCATGCCTCAATTTTCACGTCCATGCATTCACAAGGTTTTGCTGCAGTGTCTAAGTGGAATATAGGTCTCATCTAACCCACCAATGGCGATAGCCAGTCCACCTCGTCTCTCGGGGTCAATGAGCTCTTATTGCCCCCCCATGCTTGGCAACCTTTTAGTGTTAATTAATTGCTTTTTACTGGTATCGTCTGATTACTAAGAGGTACGCTCCTTTTTACTTCCGCCTTTGCGGAGTCTACACTTAGAGTATTGTCCCTTGCAGTACTGACAGTCTGCTCATCTGCTGATCAGGCAGGAATCGCATGGCCATGCCTAACAACAAACTCAACCGCGGTACCAAACCGCGGGAAACTCTCAACAGCTGCAAATTCCAGAAACTTAAAACAAATATCTGAATTAGCCGGAGCCCCTCTCAACCTTGCCTTATGAAAATATAAAGTAGGGAGAATTTCCAGGGAACCTTCCAACTTCTGACTTTAAGAAAAATATAAAGTTGGGAGGAGTATGGGGGAAGGGTAACCTCTCGACCTGTGTCTTTATTTAAAATATAAAGCTAGGGAGAATTTCCAGGGAACCTTCCAACTTCTGACTTTATGAAAAATATAAAGTTGGGAGGAGTATGGGGGAAGGGTAACCTCTCAACCTGTGACTTTATTTAAAATATAAAGCTAGGGAGAATTTCAAACTCGACCACTCGTTACTCCGGAGATTAAAAAAACCCTCCGAATTAGCAGGAGAATTATAAACCAACGCAGACTGTCAGGACTTTCTTTTGGGCACTTCTTAAGATTGAACGGAGCACGCAACCTCTAATAACCCTCACTCTAAGGGAACGTAGAAATTTGTTCAGAACGGTCTTCGGTTACCAAGCATGTATCAAATCAGGTGGACCACTATCCCCCGAAGAGTGCTTTCCCTAGCAAGGTTTATCCTTTTTCTGCACATTAAACCGGGACTTCTTGTTTGAAAAGTAATTGCCTATGTACTCATAGCAACTAATGGGACATTTTTTCTCAGGAAAAATTTGGTACCCCCCCCCTGCTGTGGCTTTGGGCCGGCCAGACAGTCCGACGCGGTAAGGGGGAAACGCGCAAAATGAAAACAATGAATGTTGAACTAGGCTGTCTGTCGCAAGCAGCTTCAAAAAGGGTAAGGTACAGATTGTTTACGAGGGTATCGGTCAAAAAAAATGTCAAAATTTAAACTTGTTGAGGCTGCAGTCCTCAATCTCTGTCTCAATTTTCCTGAAATTGAGTAAAAACAAAAGAGAAAAAGAAGAATCGTTCAGAAATAACAAAGGAGAAAAACGTGTGAGCTCAAAAAAATCATGGCCAATAAAAATTAAAACTTCAGCTCCAAAAGCTGAGGCAACAGAGGGCTCTGTCTTCAGCGGATGTAACCATATCTTGCATTGTGGGGGCCCTCCCCTCAATCAAGAAAATAAAAGAAAGAAAAGCCTTATCAGTAACACTATTTTCTTCCCCTTTGTTTGTTGTTTTCTCATAAAGGCCAAAGCAGTGTAAATAAATGAGCAACATAATGAATAAAAGCAAAGATAAATGATGGGCACACTTGATCTCATGTGGCAAACAGAAGGGTTCTGTGTGAAGTTCTGTGTTTCTCATAGTTATGAATGTGGGTGTGTGACTGTATGTCTGGTCTGTCTGCGTGTGAGAGAATAAATGAAAACAAAATAATCTAGTGCACAGTCAGAAGATAGAGGGGTTAGTATTGTGCGAAGGAGAAGCTTGTTGGCTATTTGCTAGTTGTCCCCCTCCATGCCAAAGTTCAAGGCTAAAGTGATTTAGCACTACCACCAAAGGCTGTGGTGGACTTCTTGTTGCTTGGTATCCTTGTGGCTTTTGAAACAGTGTCTTTTTGGTGAAGATTTCCAGCAGACGTGTGACCAGTCTGCAGTTGCTGCCCATCATTCAGGCAGTAGTCGTGGCGTTTAACTCGCAACTCATTGGTGGGGGGAGTGTCCACTCCGACGCCCACAGGTTCTCAGTCTTTGATGATGGGGCATTGGCATGCGGCCCATTCATAGACGATGAAGAGTTGACTTGGGACTGAGCGAGTTATTTCAGCATTGCTTTGCTGAATGGGAGTTGAGTCCTTGAGTCCTGAAAGGTCACACACCTTTGATTGTCCATTTCCTTCTGATGCTTGGTCCTTTGAATGATGTTGACATTCCATTAGCGTAAGAGTTGAAGGTGATTTCATTCTTTCATTGAAGATGTCGTTTCTTCAGGGGACAACCACAAAGCCAACAGAAACTAACAATTTAAATAATAAAAAAAATGATAATGATGGTAAAATAAAATAAAATGAAATACTGTATTCATCTGTGTGTGTGTGTTTGAGTGTGTGCTGCCCATCAAACATGAAATCAAAATAAAATAAAAATAGTGTCTGTGTGTAATGGCACTATTCTGTAGGCACAGGAAAGGTGAGAAATCACAATGTTGTGTCACAAGTGTGTAGTGCACTAAACTGGCCAGTGAGGGGCACCACCTCTCTCTCTTGGGATGGGTGTGGCTGTGCGTGTGCGTGCGCCCGTGCGCGTGCCTGTGCGTGTGCTCTCTCTCTCCCTTTCTCTCTCTGTACGTGTGTGTGGGTGTGTGTGTGTGTGTGTGTGTGTGTGTGTGTGTGTGTGTGTGTGTGTGTGTGTGTGTGTGTGTGTGTGTGTGTGTTCACACGTCCAAAAAAAAGAAAAACACAGCAGCGACGTGTGTGTGTTTGGCTCTCTGTCTTTCTCTCCCTTTCCAAATGAAAGCATTAAAGCCAAGCCAAAGGGAGAAATCTGATTCCACGTTTAAACAAAATAAAAACAAAGATAAAAAAAGTAAAACTCGCCTGAAAGCATGATCTGAGTTCACATCATACCAAGATTGTATATGCGTATGCATATATTATTTGTTTATTGGGTTGTTCATCACAGAAACACAATTTAGGTTAGATTCGGGGTTTTAATCTATTTTGCTTTCGGTACAGAGGTGAACTCAGATCATGGCACCGCTGGGATGTTTTAGAAACCTTGTTGCCCGTCTATCTATGGTCAGGACCTCACAGGCTGTGGGTGTCCGAACAAAACCAAAGTAAATAATGACCAGCCGTATTTTATGCCTAAACAAAATATCCGAGCCCGAAGAAAACCAGAGAGAACCTACAGCATTGAAAGGCATAGAACCTCAACCATTTGAGCCTTTCTCATGGCTATTCACTGCGTCAAAACACAGAACAGCTGAGGATCAAAATCAAAGCTCAAAGCTGAAAATCAATACAATGCTTGACTGGTTCCAAAAAAAATCAACACAGAGCGAATATATATATATATGTAAATGAAAATTTACATATATATATATATATATATATATATATTTATAAAGGCAGCTTTACCTTAGTCCGAATTGGTGTTGAGGTTCAACCGATGGTTCGTGATCCAGTCTCTGTCCGAGGGGTGGACAGAAGATGGTCCTGTTCGTGATCGCCAATTGTTACGGCAGAATTTACGGTTGACCTCATTTGAGACATGATTCATTGCTCTGGTTGAATGATGGAATCCAGGAGAAGCATTGATGATTTTATATAAAAAATGTTTATTCTAAACTAAGAAAAAAGGTACAAAATGGAACAAAGTTAGCGTCCGTCCAGGCGGACGTCCGATGATTGAGTGAGACAGTTCTGATCCAATACGTATATTCCCCTCAGTCCCCCTCCCTCCTCCCCCCAGGAGATAGAGATACAGAGAGAGGGAGGAGGTGAGGACAGAGGGAGAAAAAGGAAAGACAGTTTGTTCTTTTGGGTCTAAACAACCAGTCCTGTATCTGTCGGTTGTCATAGAGACGGAGGAGTGTGCGTTTGTGTTTGTGTGTGTGAATGAATGGATGTGTATGGCGTGTGTGTGTGACATGTGAGTGCGCACACAGAGAGTGCCTACGCACCTGTCCTTGGGAATGTTTTGGGGAACTATGTGAGTGTGTGTGTAAGCATATCATGTGCTTTGGACAAGGCAGTCTGACCCAGAGCAAAGTTGAAGAAATGAAAATCACATAATGGAAAGTTACAACCAAGGCTAATAATTTTCACCATAACAGACCTCATTGGGTCGGACTTCCACTTCGACATAAAGTATCGGCTTGGGAAAATCAACATTGATGCGGATGTGTTGTTCCGTTGTCAACTTGACATTTTCAACCTCATGACAGAGTGCTCAGAGGAACTGTCAGAGGAAGCTATAGGTGCAGTATGGGAAGGGAGCAGAAGAGTCTGTTGATGTAGCATGGAATTCAGCCCTTAACCTTGCCACCCCAAGTCAGCCCCACATTGAGCCTATACAGTCCATCCATCATGACAAACTGGTATGAGAACAGAGACCAATTTTCAGCTATCAGAAAAGTCATTCAAATGAAAGAGAAAGACATGTCACAAACGGAAGATGACAAAGTTGACAAAGACACAAATACTGTTGAGAGAGTGAAGTCGGCCACACAAAGATAATGTCATTCTCTACAGAAAGACCACTGAATGCCACTCGTTCTACCTGCTGTTTACAGACAGATCACTCTTACACACCTCCATAACAAGTTGGGCCACCTTTATTTTACAGATTTTATAAATTATGTTTGTTATTGTGGTTGCCACGTTTGGGACCCATAACAACTGCAGCATTTTCCTAATCAATCAGTGTTGTTTAATCTTTTGTTCTGTTTTCACTGGTACAGTTCACAAATTGAGCATAGCGTGAGTTCAGGCACGCCTCGGACGTTAAGCCAGTTTAACCTCATCCGAGTCAGATGACGGCATCTGTTCTTACAGTGAACAGCCCAGGTGATTCCCTCCTTGACTTCCTATAGGCCAAAGCACACAAGATACACTATTTAAACTGTGACAGCTGTCTTCATTCTTCCTCAGCAAGCATCTCACAAGTACTCGGATGATATCGCTCAGCTCTTTAAAGTGCATCATTCAGCTTACCTTGCTGCTCATCATGACGACCCTCAGACATCACAAGGATCCATGGCAGATCGACTACATCCAGGATTTCTCACAAACTTCCAAAGAAGATGAAGCCATCTGCGAGGATATTTTGCTGCCCGCGAAAGTAGTAATAAGAGACCGTAATAAGAGTGTAACCGTTGTCAAGTTAAAGGGTGAAATTATAGCTTTATGGGGGTTTAAAGGTAATTCACCATGTTGTGAATCCAAAATGGCGGAGGTTTAGTTTGTGGCGCCCGCGGTAATGAACCAGAACACATACCCTAATCCAGTACTACTGGTTTGTGTTTCACAGTACAAGTATATTGTGTTGCGTGTACTGTAATACTGTGAAAAATAAGTCAGTATGTGATGCGGCAAAGTAGAAATTACACCGATTGTTTTCCTGTTGACCGCTGTTTTCTGTAAAAAATAAATATGTTGCCCTTTCCGGGTCCAGCGACGTGTTCACATCGTTCCACGCCCCAATGCCGGGGCCAGCTTCTACGGCACAAAATTATGACGTCACTCCAGCATTCTATGATTACGTCTTTATCCCCCGAAGATCCCTAGGAAACGCAATCCCAATCTCCACCATGGTCCCATTCTTCCTTGCAGTTGCTGCAATCTCTCCTCCTCTGAGGAGCCAGATTATTGCAGGTAATTCCATTTACTTGGTAAAAATCCTACTGCATTCGGATTTGACTGATGGGCGTGTTGTGGACGGTGGAGACATTTCAGTTGTACTGAAAGATAGTGACCCCTGCCTCTCAAAGACATTAACTCTGGCTGAATTTGATGTGGCCTTTGGTGTTTTTAGGGATGTCATTTGTCAGGTTTTTCCATCACGTAGAGCAGAACTTGAAACATCATCTCTTTTCTGGCCATGATATACGGCAAAACTCTGTTCTATGAGTATGACAAATCATTCTCCGCAAAAGCGTATATGCACTTCACAGGCACTTCACAGGTCACCAAGCTATTACCTATTCAGTCTGTGGATCCTTCTCCCACTCTACAAATCTGTGGCAACAGGGCATCCACAGAGGTCTTTTCTCAACCATAAAACCAAAGAGGCTAAGGTGATTCCGCAAATGACTCCCATGTGCTATAATTTTAATGAAAATGTTTGTACATTCATTATTTGCAAACAAATTCACTAGATGAACAAATCTTACAAGAAGAAAAAAGAAAAAAAATGACTGGAAAAAGAAGTCAAAAAAGGATTAATGATCCATATCGGAGCCATATGAAAATATGTGTTGATCAGCTGCTAGCATAGCATTGTATATTGTCTTGGAGGTTTCTGCTAATCACTCTCCTTGCTTTAGCCTTTCCATGAAGGATCATGGAAGGGCAGGGAGGAGTGTTCTCACTGTCTCTGGCTTTCCACGTAAGCACGTGGAAGGGCAAGGAGGTCCCGAACAGACCCATACTGCCAAATATAAGATTTAATTCAATGAATAATTATATTTAAGTTGTCCTGAGGGAAATTGTATTTATGTTTTAAATTTAGCTATTTTTTATTTTGTTTTGTCTTTTAATCTCTGTCTGAATATTTACCTTTATTCACGTAAGTACATTGCGTTACCCTGTATATGGAATGTGCTATACATGTACATCTGCCTTTCTTTTCCCACACAAGCAAAGTAAGCACATACATTGGAAAAGCACTTGTCAGCCGTAAACTGGTACGGGAACATTTTCAGAGCTTAACAGCAATGTTATCTTGGCATGTATATCTTAGTTAATTACCTACAGTATATAATATAATGCTCAGAGCCATAATGTTATGATGGGCCTTTAATAGGTGTAAATGTATGCATGTATTGGAACAAAGGCCAAACAAGGCCAATAACACCAATTTGATTCTATCTTGATTATGTTGTGACAAAATATAACTCTGTTATAAGATCGTAAAACTGCTAAATTGCGCTAATAGGTTATTTTACATATGAATGACTAGCGCTCAGCCAGCTACAGCAAAGGAATTATTTGCTTTCCATAGCCTATTCATGACTAATGTGCCTTAATGATATCTCTATGGTTCCCATTTAAGACACTAATGGGCAGTAACAGATCTCAAAATGTGGTGTGTTATGTTAAATTAATTATCAATCTCAGCCTTGTGTGCAATTGATGTCTCAGTCTTTGGACACCGTGTAATTGATGCAATTTCACTCATGCTGAAATATGTATGAAGCCAAAAGGAAGCAAACTTTTAAGTTTTATGCAAGCAAAGACCAACATGGAGACACTGGTGTGATGCAATGTGTTGTCTAAATTGAAATTATGGTGAATCAATACCAAACAGAAGCTGATTTATAATGACGTTATATGGCACTAAAGCCTTTATTTATGAAAACATGAGGTTGAAACATGGGACTGTGTCCTATTATTCTCTGTTTTTCATTCTTTACAATGAATGTATGTCATTGTTTGGCTGTAAAACTAAAATGAGGAGATACTCATGACTGTAGAAGAATTTAGGTTGTACAACTTCCGAAGACAATAAAAATACAGTACCTCTGTTTTCCCATCGATCTGTGACTTTAGTGAACAAATCATTCGTTGATGAATGAAAAACAAATGCACGTTTAGTGTTTGTCAAAGCTACAGGACTGTTGCTTTGATAGAAAAGCAGTCAACCAACAGTTAATGCTGGTTCCTAAAGACAGGTGTATGGATGTATGATGCATTACAGTTGGGCAAGAAACATGTGATATGTAGGCCTATATATAGTATACGTATAAAGAAATTCAATTGAAAGTTTAAACATTTTGAATAAAGTAAAACTATCTGTGTTGATCAAATTAAATACTTCATCTGTATTTTCCAAAAAAAAATGTTTTAGCCAAAAGGGAATTACTGTGAGGCATGGGCAATCTTTGAAAGATGAGTGCATGTAATTTGCCAGTGTGCAAAAACTGGAAACAAATGTGGCCTTTTTGATTCCAGTGCAAGACAAACAGGGTGGGACAGAGGAGAGGTTGCAGCCGTGATGCATTGTTAGGGAATCCTCTGTCGCATTGAGGATGAGACGTTGATTGGAGGGCCTTCACCCTAATCCATATTTTAACAGTTGCCATTTATTATATATATATATATATATATATAAAAATGAAGTGGATGGCTTTTGTTTTCAGACTTTACCTTACAAGATCTGAGATATCCTGCAAATTAACAGGGGCACCACGAGTAGGACATGGTTAGTCTTCACTGTAAATAGGTTAATGTGCTCTATTTTAAAAGGTGTTGGATATGATGAGACCAGTCTAGGGTGCCTACAGGCCACTATGAAAAGGTTCTAGTCCTCCAGTGACCCGTAACATTGCAAATAATCAAATTATTCAGAATTTGTTTCATGTGATTAATTTGTCTAAACTGTGTTTGATCTATTTAAAGCATAATATTTCTGCATAGACACTTGCATTTATTAGGTTTTAGTAACTAAAGACTTCAGGGACAACTGCACTCAGAAAGGACTGCCTGAAAGAGTGCAGTCTTTTTGCTTTGAGGCAGCATTGCTATCTTCCATTACACAGTACCATGCTGCCAGTACACATTAAATCATTGTATGCAGCAACACAACACTGATGTCATAAGTTGTAGGACTGTGAAAATGTAAGCTGCTTCATGAGAACCTATCTTTATAAAGCAGACAGTTGTTTCAGAGTTTTCAAGAATAGTCCCTCTATAATCCTGAAATCTTATGTTAGATGTGTACAATAGAGTTTATTTTGAGAAATCAGAAATGCAAGAATATAATAATAAAAACACTACATCATATTTTGTGCTATTCTCTCTCAATAACACATTTTTAACAGTTTGGGTTTTTTAAAAACAAAAACACTTTTGGCACATCCACACTGTTTGGTGGAATTCAGACTACTGCCAAAAATTACAATACCAAAAGTGATAGGAAAATGCATGCAAGCTTCGTAATTTCCTTTTATGTTGTACATTGTTGTTATTTGAGCACCCAACCCAAACTACTTGCTTGAGACTGTACACAAAGACCATAAAGTCACAGCAGACTTCTCTGTTTTGACATTTTTACCTATAATGGTGATTTGTCCATTATGGCTGAAATGCAATACAAACAAACTAGGAACAGGGACACAAGGAGCACCTAAAGTGACAGTCAAGAAAATCCATGGGCAAACACCCTGGGCTTTATTTACTAAACTGAATTAAAGAGTGCTACATTTTGTGAGCATGCAAAGTGATTGCATGCACTGTGTTTGCCTATTATGAGGGATTTACTAAAATTGCCAACACAGATTATAACAGGCATCAAAGTGGTGAAGACCACTCTGTTTGATCAAGGGATTTGCGCTCGCAAGCTCAAGTGAGAATTTAGACTGGAATTGAAGAGTGACCATCATAACATAACATAATTTGATAGCACTATGAGATTACCTTTGTTGTAATTTACACTATATAAATGAAGATTGATTGATTGACCGCAAAATAATATGTGAAATATGGGAGGAGTTGGTAGAAGAGTCGAATTGTGGCAACACATATGTGAAAGGCCATGAGAAAACCAGGAACATATCGGCCAGGGGGCGTTTTGAGTTATTGATTGTAAGCTTTCCAGTTGTGTTTAGGGATGGGAATCGAAAACCGGTTCCCAGTGATCCAATACCTAGGAATCGTTTGTTTGCTTGCTTGTCAATTCAGCTTATCGGTTTCCTCTTACGTCGCAAATACGTCAGACGTCACATGTTTTCACGGAGCGCCACTACGAGAAACAGACGGAGATTCACAGACACCGTAAAGTTAAACGGGCACTGGTGGCTCTGTATTTAGGAGTCACTGATGATTTGCACTTAATCAGCAGTCCCCAGAAACATTTTCACATAAAAAAATGTTCAGGTGACCCGTTTCATGCCGATTCTGTCCATTTCTACGTTCAACAGTGAATTCCGTTGTCATTGGTTGATTCCATGATTCTGTCCGCGATTCCGTTGGATTTTATAGGGCCCTACATAGTCCAATGAGTGGATCAAGAAGTCCAACTCTATAGAAGCCTTCCTTCTATTCCAACAAAAGAAGAAGAGGGACATGTTGCCAATGGTGTCAGCTTTAGCTGACAAATATCTGTGTTCAAGTATTTTTGACACCATCTGATAAGATGTTCTCTACAGCTGGAGACACCCTAAGTTCAGAACAATCTCGTATCTTTCCTGACAAGGCAAACATGCACATTTTTCTGCACAAATATAGTCTATCTGTCACAGTTGATAAATGCAGCTGTAGTTTTGGTGGGGGATTGGGTGGTAGGGTGGATGTCGGTGGGGGGCCTTGGGGTTGGGGGTTGGGGCGGTGGTGGAGTGCGCTGGCTCCTCGGCTTCTAGGTGCTTTCTCGGGTCTGTATGTGGGGGGTGGTGGCTGCCTCTCGGCTTGGTGTCTTGGGGGCATCTGGGTGGCTGCTCATTCGGGGGGGTTGCCTTGGCTCACTGGCCCCCGCTCTTGTTGTAACACTGCCCTCTCTTTTTATATTCTCCCTTTAATAAAGTGTTTCTTACCCTTCCTTAGGGAGGGCTGGTGATGGTAACAATTATGCAATAAAATAAAGCAATTTATTTAATTGCAATAACAAAAAAATAAAAATAAAATGCATTGCTGTCTAAAAAAAGATTGCACTTCTTGTCGTGTTGACCTTTGACAGCTTGTGCAGACAAAAAAAATAAATAAATAAAAAGAAGCTGTCTTTGACTAGCTTCTAATATGTGAAGCTGTATTCAGATAGGGCCGTATTCTTCCGTCTGGACTTAAGCGGTTTTTTAAGCGCCTGCCGTTATGTGCATATCTCCTAGGTGTATTTTCTGGTCCAGGTTCCTGTCATGTGCATAGCACATAAATCGACCCAAAAGCGTTTAAGTGTGTCAGTGAAGGCGGTCTGAAGCCAAGGAGGCTGACTGGGCCATGATCTAATATTTTGTGTTCTGTTTATCTATTTTGCAATATTATTTGTAACTGAGTCCAAACTCCTAGTGCAATATGTTTCTCCTTCTCGATGTGCTGCACTTCCAGGTTCAGAAGTGCTTAAGAAGAAAATAATCTAAGCCACCGGAGAATGCGTGTGAGGTCAGATTTTAATGGGAACGCCCACATTTCAGGGCCGCTCCAACCAGAGTGAATAACTGGGGTGAAAGCGCGCAGTGACTGACTTAAGTCCAGGAGCAGAATAGCGTTCAGCCAAAAACAGCATTGCTGCACGGCTTTTCTGATTCACGCGCATGGGAGAATAGAGTCCAACACAACCACAGCCAGATGCAAGACAAGACAACTCACCTGAAGACAACATCAGCCAGGACAAAGCTCAAGATAAACAGGAACAAGACCGAGCTTATGAAGATCACCACCATTGCCAACACACCAGTCATAGTCGGTTGAGAGCCCATCAGGGAGGTGGAGTCTTTCATATACCTGAGAAGCGTGATTGAGCCACAGGGAGGGACGGACCAAGACGTCTCATCCAGGAATGGCAAGACAAGAACAGCTTTCGTTATGCTCAAGAAAATCTGGGCATCAGGAGGAATCAGCATGAGAACCAAGCTCTGTTCAATTATAATATGAAGTCAATTCTGCTCTACAGATGCGAGACATGGCAGATGATTAAAAAAAGATTCAGTCATTCTTCAACAGCTGTCTGAGGCTCATCTAAAAAATCTGATGGCAGGATCAAATCCGAAACAATGATTTGTGGGAGTGAGCAGGACAGGTACCAGTGGCCAAACAGATACTGCGGAGGAAATGGGGCTGGATCACACACACCCTCAGGGCGCTAGCGTCCAGCACCACACGCCAAGCCTTGACCTGGAACCCGCAGGGGAAGAGAAAGAGAGGCCAGCCTCACAACAGCTGGAGGCGAGACACGGAGGCAAAACTGAAACAACAAGGGACCAACTGGACTGGAATGGCCAGAACAGAATGCAATTGTGTCATTGATGGCCGATCCTCACGATGGGCATAAGTAAGTGAGTATATTCCGATGTTTCAATATAGCTTCAAGCTTTGAAGCTTGGATTTCTTGCAGGGCTAACTTCTGGAATCAAGCCCATTCTTATAAGATCCTGGTTAGTGCACAGTGAAGATCGTGAGGAGCACTGGTGTGCTCACAAAAGCACTCTGTTGCACAACAAGAAGTACAGACAAATTAATTAACTCATAGGTACTTGCAGGCTGTTGGCAATGAACAGCAAGAACACATGATGCACTGCTATATATGGCAAGGGTTCTGATTAAGCTCCCTAGCATACTGTATTTGAATGATTAACCACAGTTACTGATTATGGGTCAATGACATATAAGGATTTTCAACAGGCCATTTTTGGACTAGAAAAAATAATTATATGTAATATTATGGTATATGTAAATGTTAAAAAATTAATAATGTGTTCTACCTATACCTTTATATGAATTCTTGTAATTAAGGGATTTTATTGTTTTTTCATTTTGATTAAATTGGCCGTGGCCTTAAAAGTTGTCATGTGGTGCAACTGTAATTTACCTCAAAATTAATGAATTTCCTGAACATACTTAAAGGAGCAAAGGGCATGATTTGTGGACAAATTTACATTCATTTTAAGTCTTTTAATGCTAATGGAATAAGCCCATATACATATCTCTCTATTGCCTTTAACAGACTGTTCGATGCATTTTGTACTATAATTATGGACCCAAATTTCCCAATGACGCTGATGCGTGTTCTCAAAGGCTTGGAGAGGCATTCCACTCCACCGTAAATAAAGAAGAAGACAGCTTGGAGACTGGAAAAAACTACTGTTTGGATCAGGGGAGCATGTGTAGGGCTTTTCCACCAAGAGCACGGGCTTTTCGTTCGGAGCTATAGTTGGAGCTCGAGCTACTTCAGAGCTAGTCCTGTTTAGCTGAAGAACCGGTTTGGTTTTCCACCGCAGCAGCGGCAAGTTGCGTCACCACAATACGTCAGTATGTCACTGATTACGTAGCAGTTTACCCATGAGCGCTTGCACCATAATGAAGCCCATGTTGTGACTGTTGACACCGTATGAATATATCCTATTCTATGTAAATATTCAGCTGAACAACTCTACCCATCTTTATCGGAGTCACAGGAATCTGTGACATTTGTGAACACAGGTAATTATCAAAGATGTTTTATTGCTTAACAATGACCGTGTTAGTGTTAGCCTTTGCTAAGCTACTTAGCTTCAACTACACCTGCTTAAGTACAGCACATAAAGGCAATAAGTTAATTTTGATATGTTTATCATTATAGATGCTCTTAATGCTGACTGTACACGTCTGTGATCACACTGCTGCTGCTGAGACTCAATACGACCAGAATCAGCGCAAGTTTGTGTCAAACTAACGTATCCTGATGTCATTCCATCCATCTGCGTTTGGGCCGAGCACCTACTTTGTGTGACTGAACACAGCAAAAATGCCGGTGTTAAATTAACATTGAGGGTGTTAATTCTAACACTTAAAAAGTGTCTATATGCGTCCACGTTTTTCAGTGTTAATTTTACACTTTCAAAAGTGTTAAATGTGGTTACACTGTCCGGTGTTAGAAATTTAACACTGGCAAACACTCTGTAGTGTTGATAAAACTTACACTGGTGTAAGTTGACATAATTTTAGCACCAGTCAGAGTTGCAAGATTCAACACTAGTGTCATTGTTACAATAATTAACACTACCATTTAACGTTCAAATACAGAATATTGTACACTTGCTGGTGTAATGCATTGAACCAAATTTACCACTCCTTCCACTCCAACCATGTAGCCATGTAACCTGCAAAAATAAAACTACATACAATGTAATAAAGTTCAAAAACTTTTTATTTTTTTGTACTTTTTTGGAACTCTGCAAGTACCCCCTCCAACAAAGATGTTTAACTATTGATTATAACACTGTACGGCACAATGTACATTAGCTCAGAGTCATTGGCAAACTGGCGGTCATACGGTCTGTAGTAAACAAGATCGTCAATACAAACCAATGTGAAGCAATAACGGTTTTCCTTGATTGCAAACGTATTTAGATGGTCATCAAAATACAACGTTGAGACTTTACAAGTGAGAAGATATGCACTGTCATTTGAAATAATTATTCTGACAATCCTGTTGAATAACGGCATCTCATTGTGGACCCCAGTGCATACGTACATCCCAACCTGATACTCAGTACCATAGTTTTTGACCCAAGAGGTTGTGGAAACAAGACCAGTCTCATGAAATGTTTGAGCTAGAGCTTCACTGCCCTCCAAATCACAATCCGAGATTTCATTTATAGAGCCGAATTCAAATCGTTTGAAATAAAAGTTCTCAAAATGAAAAGCTAACTGGTTCTGATGTTTCTTTGCTAGTGTTTTGGTGATATTTTTAAAGTTCTTTAAAGATTTTTTAAAAAAGTTGTGTTTTCCTTCAAACCTCATACACCACATGTGAATGAGTGGCCCAATTTTTCTGATGCAACGAGGATAATGGATCATTAGGTGGTGCTTTGGAATCAGATTTCGCTCTGGAAAGAGATTTTTAAAGAGTCTGTGATGATCCATAATCAGATTCTTCAAATAGCACGTCATACCATGGGCTACACTCGGTGCAAATACAATATTCACAATTTGTATGAGGAGTAGCAGCAAGTTCCAGCAGTCATCGCTTCGACTAATCAAATCTCCAAACATTAATGGGGTATTTTGTAAAAGGTACCAAGACTGAATGGCATTGAGCCCAAGATCTTTGCCATTATCATCCAATTTTAACACACTTGGTTTGTTTTTTCTCTGAGTGTATCCATAGTTAAAGCTCATAACTCTCTCCAACAATGAATTTGAGGATATGAAGTTCTTAATCAGGTACTGAAACAAAAAATTCAACTCATACTGCACCACCCCTTCCAATAGATCGTGCATTATATCAACTGCAAAATTGTTTGAAGTATTGTACAGCTGAAGGGAATTGAGTAGGCAGGTTCTTTTGACACCATATGTATGAACTAGTGCAGGATTATGTTGAATGGCACTGCAGTGTTGTGAATGGAGGTCTTCTGAACGTAAAGTTAAACCGGGATGATCTTCACTAAAAACGATCTGCAACTCTGTCTTATCAGTTAAACAAAAGCGACAAGAATAATTGGCACTAAAAGACTCAACAAAGCCAAACAGGCCATGTAAAGCCAAGTTATCACCCGTCACCTGAAAAATTGAACCTTTAACTGGGGAAGCAGCACCCCTTCAGTCTCCAAAACCTTTAGATCATCAACAAGGGGCTTCAGAATCGGATCAAAGCCATACTTTTTTAAGTCCTCTGAGTGAAAGAGAGCAACAAGATGAATGTTCATCAACACTGAATTTAATTTAGGTGGCAAATTTCTCAATATAAAATAAATGCAGCCAAGTTTGTGCACACCTTTTTTTGAGCCCAGGGGATTAGCAGTTTTGAAATCGTCATAGTAGAGCTGGATCTGAAGTGCATATTCTTGCCGTGAAAATAAAGTATGATTTCTGAAATAAGAACCATCATTAGCATCTCTGTAAAGTCCCTCCTGATGGATTTTTGCTTTCATAAAACTGCTGCACAGTTCACTGTTCTGAAACATGGATGAAAGTGAGCCCATAATGGGTACATACATGAATTTATCATTGACAGGAACTTGCCTGTATGCACCTGTTGTCTTGTCTCTACGAAGGTCAAAGGGGACACCAAGAATATGCTCTACAGGTTCAACTATTTTCCATTTTTTCTCAAAATATCGCATTCTTTTAGATTCTGTGTTAAGACATGAAAATGGATTCTGCAGTTGGCCAAAACATTCCTGAACCTTTCCCAATGTTTCACTCGATGCACCAGATGATAAACATTCAACAACAGTTTCTTTTGTATGTGTGTGGATGTCATTGACCAGTTCCTCCATTGAACCAACTAAAGATTGGACAGTACTTTCTGGGATTCCTGAGGATTGAACTTGAGCAACTATAGAGCTGCACATGTCCAGTATTTTTCTTCTTTCAATTGGAATGGGAGCCATGACAGTCACAGGAGGATCCACATTGACTGGCTCTGATGTAGAGGGTCCAACTATAGCTAAAGGTTCAAAACTGTCCCCACCTGAATCAACACAGTCTTTGTGAGCTCGATATAAATGCCGTTGATAACCAGAATAAGTGCAAAACACAAATGAACATCCTTGTTCTCCACATTTCAAACGCAACGACCTCCCAGGGTACAAACCATGCTGAAAGTTCAGATGTCTAAATAACAATGAACAACGAGAGTGACGTACCTTGCAGATGAAACACCTGTATCCCCGCATTTTTCCATGCAGGCAAAGATGTGTACCTTAAAGTTCAGTATTCAGAAGTCTTGCTCGGATTTCCTTGACTCGCGGGCTCTCCTTCATGCTGCCAGTGTCAATGCCGTACACTGTGGTCTGAATGAATGTGTAGAAGTTGAGCAGCGCCTCATCGTAGGACACAGCAAAAGCAAAGTGAGCCTTGAAGAGCTCATCAAAGGCGGCGACTACGGTCTGCACTGAGCAAGGGATGACTTTCTGATTAGGACGATGTAGAAATTTTGCAGGCTGTTCTTTTTTTCCCCAATGCACAGAAGAAAGGGCTGAACAGAACCAGTATCTTTGATGAAGGTTGCCATGCTTTGCCCCACCTGCATCATAAAAATAGAAAACAGACAACCCACAAAATAAGGCAAAATATACAGTACCATATATTTAATAAACATGCTCCAAATTCAGATCTGAGGTAAACAAGCGTCCTTCAAATCTTGATTTTAAAAACAATTAAAATGTTAAAGTTTTATTATCTTATCAGAAAGCAGATGCTAAATTATTTAAAGATCTCTTCAGGACTGGCTCTTTCTGTTTTCTGATTGTTTTGGCTTCAAGAACATGATTCAAAGAAAGTACATTTGTAAATGTAAAAAATTAAACAAAACAGTGTTAACACCCATTATTTTATTTTAACATGTGGACTAATAGCTGGAGACAGGTCTTGTTCATGAAATACACCAACAAAAAAAATCTAACATACCTTAGCTTTAAAGCACAGTGAATTATTCAAAGGGGGCGTACCTTTAGAAACCTCACCAGTCGATTAACTGCATCGGAGGAACTCTGTTTTGATGTTTTACGACCCTTCGATGTTGGAGGCAGCAGATGAAGAAGCAAAAGGAGACCAGCCACCTCAGAGTCCCAAACTAGGAAGAATTGACAAAAAAAAAGCATTACTTATACATATTGAAATGATATTCATATTAAAATATATCCAATTTATTCTTACCACCACCATCAATCTCCTGTGCAGACAAGAGTAGGTCAGTGAGGTGAGCACTTTGAGCTAGATTTTTGCAATCTGAAATTATTCTTGGTTTGAAGAATGTTGGCCACCTGGCAAGGAATTTCCCGGAGAGTTCCTCCCCAAACAGCAGTGTAAAGTCTTGATCAATCTGAAATTATTAAAATAGTATTGTATCATATTGCATCATTAATGCATGCAAAAATGCAGTCTTTGCTTTACCAAGCCAGGGGTGTCCAAGAATCTCGGGAACACGTCCAGGACATTGGAGGCTGTGGCTGGATCTTGAACCACCTTTTGTCTATGCTGAAATGTTGCCATCATTTTTTGTTGGATGATCTTCTTGTCAGCAGAATGCCTCATCATAGACATGGCTTCTTTACATTCATCACCAGACAGCTGCCTCACAGTTGTACTTATTGGACGAGGAGTCTTTGGGCCCTCTTGAAAAGAAGACTTGGATGTCTTTGTGTCATCAGGGGAGTTGCCCTGGACAGTTTTCAGCCTATACGCCAGGTAGCCGAGACCACTCTGTTGGTCATAGAAGTGTTCCTATAAAAAAAAAAAAAAAAAAAACCACAAAGAAAAATACTCTGGTGAGTCCAGATTTTGTGACAAATTACACTACTAAATGATTAAACAGGATTATGAGTGTTTAACCTTAAAAAATAAATTGTTGTGAAGGTTAAATCATCAATTGGACTGGGTATAGCTTTTTATTAGCTCTTGTGGTCAGACCACAAAAGCTAAGAAGATGTTTCTGTAAATAAAAGTGAAACATCCTCAACTCAACCAAATCAGTCCAGTTGACAATTTAAACTTCACGATGGTCTGGACTAATAAGAGCCTTCACGAACATAACAAAACAAAAACAGAATGCTACAAACAGATAGCTGGTTTTCAGTTTACATCAATAGCCTACAATCCAAAACTGAAATGCTAACTTTACTTCTCAATAAAACATTACAGACCTGTAGAATGCTGTAACTTACGTGTCGTCTGAAACCCCTTATTAGTACATATAAAAATGAAATGCAAAAAAGCATTTGAGAGAATAACATTAAAAAAAACATAATAAAATGAATTTAATTCATACATACATATCCATTCTTTGAATCTGGGTTCTTTAAGTTTGGAAACAACATTATTATACCAAGAGCATACAATATGCGGACCTTCGTTGGGGGGATCCTCCTGAGAAGACATTATAAATCTCAATTAAAAACAAATTTAACAAAAACAATGTATACTCGTAAAAATGTACTGAGCTTGACTCAAAACTACAAAGAAACATGGTTTTGGTCAAAATAGTGAAAACTATTTCAAATTCAATTAGTGTAAATGGCCACCTTAAATGAACAAGCAAACACGTTTTTTTAAGTGCATGTTTGCTTACCCGTGAGTCTCTACCATGTCTGCCGCAAGTATGTTCACCATTTTTCTTCTTGTGCCATCAGAAAGGCATTTTTTTTGGTCATATTCTTTGAATATTTTCTCGCCACCTGGTTTTGATTGTAGGGCTGCCTGGACAATCTGAAACAATCCAAAACATTCATTTAACACATATAGGCTCACTCGGTAGAGTGTTGGACTGCCATTACAGCGACCAGGGTTGGATTCCCGAATGGGGCAAGTTTGGAACTTGTTACACACACACATATATATATATATATATATAAGAAAAAAAACACTTACATCTCTGGCTACAGTGCTGTCAGGCGGTCCTTCAAGCGTTTGTCTTTTCCGAGCTCTGGTTGATTTCAGTATTATTGTCGAATCTGAACTTGAACCAGATGATGCAATAAAGGCACGTGAGACCACTCAGAGAATGAACTGTCTGAGAATGAAGCTTCTGAGACTGGAGGCTCTGGAGACAAATCCTCAGTTTTGTCATCTAAGAAAACAAAACAGATGTGCAACCAGATTAAGCAATTAAGGTGATACAGTAGAAAATTACTTGCATCTCTCACCGTTGGAATCTTTAGTGAAGGCTTTTAAAGACACCTGTACAGACTTCAGAAGTTCATCAAATATGTCTGGATCCACTTCTACTTCTGTAGAGTCCTTTAAGATCAAGGTTGTGGACTCTGGCAGATTGAATTTTTGACGTACTAGCAAAAGAAGAAAAACTGCATTAAACAAGAAACGCAAACATTTTCCTAAACAATCAGACATAAGGTAGATCATTGTAGATTTGTGTTTTGTGCTTACCATGTGAAATTAGCGACATATAAAATGGTCAATTTGAGAATGCTAAAATGAATAGATTTGAAAACAAATACAGTCGCATTACCTTCTTGTATAAAGCCTGAATAGCTGTAGACATCGTCTGTCATTGGCACCTTGACCCACTTGCTCACTGTCTGGTATTCTACTGGAACCAGCATATCAAAGCCTACAAAAACAAAACTAAATTATCATAAACCCAAGGTGTGTTTATATTAAGTAGATTAAAAAAAATCAAAAAGTTATTTGTAAAAATACAGTATCAATGACAAAATAGTCAACAGCAACAAAAAAAATATAATAGAGCATGACAGAGACAAACCTACTAATATATTTATCAAACCATTTCCCAAGAATATACAAAAAGCATTTTTATATTTTATAATTTGTCTTTCCTGATACATCAATGCAAACACATAAACTCTCAAACTCTGACAGTCATTCAGTACTCAAGCTAAATTTGTCCACTCCAGTCATATCAGATCGACACCTTAGGAATCACCATTATTATATGTCTCTTGGTTGCGAAATCACAGGCTAAAGAACGATGGTCACTATGCTCGACTTTATATTCAAGTTAATTATTTCTTTCACATGAAGACACGCGCACATAGCTGTAACAGATTTGCAAAGTTGGGTTCCGAAACACACATGGGTGCTAGGGCCGGGACAACGCACCAACGTAATGGATGATAAAACAACAAAGCAAAATGCATCGCGGAGGGAATGTGTACAAAAGTAAAATTAAAACAAATTGTACAACTTATGCATTTACATACCAATTGTAAAACTTACCGTTCTCCTATGACAGTAATATGCCTTCCTTGCTCTGTTGTAGCAAGCCACCCTTGACTGTTGACACCACGGCTGTAACTGAAAAAATAAATTAAAAGGTTTTTAAAAGTGATAGCAAATGTAATTGATGTTAGCAGACAGACTATTGAATTAAATGTTGTTCTTGTTCGGGACTAGAGATGGGTATCATTAAAAATGTATCAATACTACTGCTCTTATTGATACCCTTATCTTAACTTTTTTTTTTTTAAATCGATGGAAATTAAAAAAATAATAAAATGAACATCAATCTGTTTATTTTTGAAAATGTTAACAATATGGCACACAAAATAAATGAAAAACAGAAAATAAATAGTTCTAAACAAAACAAAGTGTACAAAATAAATAAAATAAAAAATACAGTATAAATATTTTTATTAACAAAACACTAAACCAACTATATAAACAATACAAATATTCAAATCAAGCATGTCAAACATAACTTGATGAACAATTGTGCAAAAGGAGAATTAGAGCTGCACCCGCTCGTGACAACATGGCTAACTATGTTGATTTACCTCTGTTTTGCCATATTAACTCGCAACGTTTTAGATGTATGATAATATATGATAACAAGTTACTACTCGAACTAAACGCGGCCGACAGCCGAGGCACTGTAACGACCGATGGGCGGGGAAAACTACGCCGAAATGAAAAAGCTGCCCAGGAAGCAGCGGGTTTTCCTGCCAGCATTCGCCGCCTCGAGAGCAGACAGAGGCGGCGCGACAACGTGGCAGCGTCGCTACCGTGGAGAACTATTGGCTAGGCTAAAGTTGCTAAGCCAGGCAGCACGGCAGTATCAATGCTTGTCTCAGGCTTGAGGATTAACGCGACCATAAAATTACCGTTAAAAGAGCCAATAAGGATGTAGCTTGTTGGTCCGAGTGGACCAACAGACCATGGGGCCGTTTTAATACCGGGTTTCGGTACCCATCCTTATTCGTGACCAGTCACTTCGACAAAAAAATAAATAAACAACAACTCAACTCAAAATAGCTATTATGTTTCTGTGTAGAAATGTTAACTTTAAGACTTTGAGTCGGTATCTGTGTCTAAATTTGCCAAAAAACATTGAATATGAGCAAAGAAGCCTTACCGTAGCGACAAGAAAAATGGCGACGACAGAATAAAGTTTTCGCACCTGCACGAGGCTTGAGTCTCCTCCTCGATGGAAATAAAAGGTGTGGTCAAGTTTTACACTGAATAGTGTAAAAGACCCTACACCGAGATGACCCAGCGGACCACGAAGCACAGCAGGTTTGCAGCCAGCACTCGCCTCTACTGGAGCAGATGGAGGCGGAGCGACAGACGTGGCAGCGTCGCTACCGCGGAGGACTATCGACAATGCTTAAAATAAATGAATACAAAAAAAATGTAAAATAAAATAGAATACAATTATACAAAAAAAAACATATCGGCTAAACCAGGCAGCACGCAGTATCAATGCTTGAGGTTTGAGGATTAATGTGACCTTAAAATTACTGTTAACAGGAGCTTAAGGATGTCGTTGCCTCGGGGCCGTTTTGATAGCGTGTTTCGGTACCCATCCCTATTCAGGACCAGTAACTTCGACAAAAAAATAAAGAAACTGCAACTCAACTCAAAATATCCATTATGTTTCTGTGAACAAATGTTAACTTTAAGACTTTGAGTCTGTATATGTGTCTAAATTTGCCAAAAAAACATTGAATATGAGCAAAGAAGACTTACCGTAGGGACAAGAAAAATGTCAACGACAGAAAACAGCTTGCACCTGCACGAGGCTTGAGTCTCCTCCTCGACGAAAATGATGGGTGTGGTCAAGATTTACACTAACAGTGTAAGACCCGTTTAACAATGAAAATCCACATCAACACTCACACTACAAGTGTCACTTTTAATCAGTAAAGTGTAATATTAACTCTAGATGGTGTAAGATACAACTTACACCAAAAGATTAACACTGGCAGATTTGCTGTGAAGGGATGTTGTATTTAAATGTTTGTGTCCTCATCATGCTGTTTAACATGTGTTATTAATGGTCAACGACACCTTATTTATCCACATTTGTTTTATAACTATTGCTGCTGTTTTGATTTGTTTCAATACATTTTCATTTGAGGAAATCTCCATTACATTCTATTTAAATGTCCTACTCATTAGGTGAGTGTTGTATGAACTTTTCAATTCTATAAATGTATCCAAATAAAAAAATACAAACTAATAGTGTGTGCTATAGCAGGTTATGTTTCTATCTTACAAAAAGTGGATGTAAAGAAAATTAAATTATCTGAATAAAAATAAAATACGTGTGTGCTTACAAGTAGGCAAAAAACATTGAACAAAGTCCTTGTAGAATACAAAATAAATAACTTTATTTACACAAAGTAAAAATGGATATATAAACCAACTCAATATATATTAACATTGACTTAAAAAATGATTGTGGGTTTTCTATTAGAAAGGGCCAAAGTCTGCCTCTATCTGCTCCAGAACCAACACCAGTCCAACCAGTGCTGAGGAGGTCATCATGAGCCGGAGGTTATGGACCATGGACGTAGTCCTGGTCCTGGTTCTGGTCCATGAACTGTGTCCCTGACTGCTCCATGGAAGAAAATCTGCATTGACATCTTCCTTTTTTCCTGCATAGAAGCATTAAAAATATTTGAATTTATTATTTATTTCAGCAGTCTCCACAATAAGAAAATACAAAAACAAACAATTGTGTAATCCTTAAGCCAAAGTGTGTAGGTTGAAGCAAAGCTTATACAAACCTACCTTATCACAATAAAACTAAACAAGGCTCTAGATAATCACACAATAAAAATATTTAGCTTGTATTACTATTTTAACAATATATATTCTACACAAGTTTTATATATTCACAAACATATATACACATGAATGTATATATGACATGTATGTGGTAAAATTGTTACTCTTCTTTCTTATATTTACTAATAATATACGATTGAAAAAGCTTTTTAAACTGGTTATGTTGTTTTATTTCATCACTTACGCAGTTCCATAATTTAACACCTGATATTGTTAAACTAATTTTTTTGACTGTTGTTCTAGCATTTTTCATCTTGAAATGTAGTTCTCTTAAATTATATTCCCTTCTCTCTAAAAAAAAACTTTTCTGCAACGTTTTTGGAAGAGAACCTTTACTTGTTTTATAAATCATTTGGACAGTTTTGAGTTTGATGCGATCTGGAGTTTCAAATCTGGTGTTTTTAACAATAATTCATGTGTGTGTTCTCTGTATCCTGCGTTATGTATCAGTCTGATGGATCTTTTTATGAATAACGGTTGGATGTTCGTCATGTATGTATTTCCCCAAACTTCTAGATAGTAACTCAGATATGGTAAAACAAGTGTATAATAGAGTGTGCAATGCTTTTTGATTAAGAATGAGCCTTGTTTTGTCCAGGAATAGAAAATATTAGTTCTTAATAATAGTTTCAATTATTCATAAACAAATATAAATTCTAGTAAATGGTGTATAATTATATTTCAGGATGAACCAACAGATAATACTGATCATGTTGATATTTGCATAGAATGAATGAATTTAACTGGATTTGTGCTGAGATGAAGACGAGCTGAGCTACAGATGAACCTCCAAATCCAACTCTGAAATGAGCAGAAACGTTGTTTCCACATAGTTCATTAATATTATTACATGATCATTGTGTAACAATAAGATAAGTTCTGAATACAGATACAATGATATATTACTGCTGCTTTCAGGAATATTAAAGTATTGTTATGGTTTCCTAGCTAACCAGTTAGCCTGCACCACGTTAGAAGTAACGTTCATAATATGGATGAGGTAATATTGTAGCAAGTATATTGGTAGTAGGTTAACAACAGGGTGAAATAAAACTTACCAGGATTAGTAACAGTTCTACAGGACCAGCTCCTCCGTGGCTGTAGTTCTGTTTGGTCAGTGGGGCTCCGCCCTCTTTCCCTGAACCTCTACAGACACCCACAGTACCAGGAAACAATGTTCTCCTCCTCTGACCACTGCTCTGTCTTTTTGGACTCACTTTGGACTCACTTTTAAATGTTTTTTGTCAGATTTGCGCTAACGTGACCAGCAACTCGCCAGCTTAAAAAAATGGCTGCTTTTAGTTTTTGGAGGACCGTCGATAACCCCGCCTACCACCCACCCACTTCAGAGCTGGGCTGTAGCCCAGAAGCTATGTGGGACCAGCGTAGCTCTGGTTTTTGGCTCCAAGAGCTGGAGCTATGTTGGTGGAAACAGAATGGCTCTGAGCTCCCGGTGGAAAAGCCCTACTGGAGGTCTTGCAGTTAGAGTGCAGATTGGGCCGCATTTTTTTGCCTGACCCGAACAAAACCGAACCCGACAGGCATTCAGATATGTTCAAGCCCGACCCAAAACTGGCAGTTAAAAACAAATGTTTTTCTCATATAAATGACATATTTACATTTGTTTTAGTGATAAGCCAACTTTTATTAATGAACAACTGTTAATGTCAACAGTACAGATCAGTATTGGATCTGTCCGGGCCCGTCATAGGGCACCGTCGGACTTTGGTCAGGTATTCATCCTCTACTTGTAGTAAACAGTCACGTGAATGGTGAGTAAATAAATAACCGTGCCACAGCATTAGCTGCGCTGCTGTCTTGGCTGACGACTGCATTCACCCTAACGTCCAACGTGCCACTATGGTGTCTTATTTCTCGATTCTGCCCTATGCTCCTTTTAAGGTTATTTTAGATGTTCTCTCTGATTTAAAGTCTTAAGAAACAAAGTATTTGTATGTCTTAGTGCTGTCAAGTGAAATATGCTCTGTAATGCTCTCTCTCTTTTTTAGTCTCAGGCGTAGCCATTTACATTCTGCTGTATTTGAGACCCAAGGGCTGCTGCCACTTTTAGTTTGGACCATCATGGGGAAAAAAAAATGTGTACTTTTTTCAATATCCAAAAAACAGAAAATACAAATGAAATAAAACATCAGGTCCATATGTAGTGCTATAAGTTAGCACATCATAAATAGTAAGAACACTTTTCTGAGCAATACAATTATTTAACACTGAACTTGTTGCTTTTTCTCTCCTTCAGATAACTAGTACAGTGCCCGTCGGAAGTATGCATTCATATGGGAGCATAGGGGGTATATTTGCGGGTCCAGTTTTCCAGGTTTAATTCTATGGGACATGTGCGTGACTTCATCATCACTTTTATATTTTTTTGTTTGGTGTATTTTCCTGTAACATATGTTTTTTGAAGTCATGTGTATTTATGTATCTTTCTGTTGTCTTTTTGTGCATAAATGTTTGCTGATTTTTTTTTTTTGTTTAAATATTTTTTTGTAATGTATGTGTTTTGGGGTCATGTGTATTTTTGTATCTTTCTGTTGTGTTTTTGTATAATTATTGTTTTGTTGCCATTGTAGTGTGATTCAGGAGTCATTTTGTGTATTTTTTGTGTAAATATTTAGTTTCATGTATTTTTAGTATAAATATTTAGTTTTATTTATTTTTAGTATAAATATTTAGTTTTGTGTATTTTGAGCAATCTTCATATTGTGTTGTATGTTTTTTTAAGTCATCATTATGTGTATTTTTTTATCTTTCTGTTGTCTTTTTGTGAATTTTTTGTATAATTATTGTTTTTGTTGCCATTGTAGTGTGATTGTGGAGTAATTTTAGTCTATTTAGTTTAGTGTATTTTGAGTCATTTTCATATTTTTGTTGTCGTTTGGTGTATTTTTCTGTAATATATGTTTTTTTCTCTCTCACACACGCGCTGCAGAGAAATTTGTAGCTTTCAACACAGCAGCCATTGCCGTCAATCACTTCCGGGTGAGGTCCGTCCGGTCTAAATAGCGTACGGTGAAACTAACGTTTTGAAATGACATCATCACCAAATAAGGAACAGTAAAAAAATATTTTTCCTCAAAAGAGAAGTCCACAGGAGCGAGATCAGGGCCAAACTTCGCTGGCACGCACCGGAAGAGAGCTGTGCAGTGAAATAGATACAGTGCCAGTCAGAAGTATGCATTCATGTGGGAGCTTAAGTAGAGTTAATTATGGCCAAATGAGTATGTGTTTGAAGGTTGGATGTACAAAGAGGTGTACATACTCTGTGCTCTGTAGTGTTATTAAGGGGTTTATTTGCGGGTGCAAAATAAAACAGCGTGTGCAATTTCCCTGGTTTAATTCTATGGGACATGAACATGATAAATGTGTTGTTTTTTTTAGGTCAAATCCGACTCTAGTGAAACAGCGCGTAATTGAACAGTTATATGGTATAAACAATTGGAAACGTGTCTCCAAAAGACTCACCAGAGCTCCCGTGTTTGAGACGCTAACGATAGCATGGCACAGGAGGAAATGGAGTAGGCAGTGGCTCACACACACGAACATCAGTGACTAACATCAGGCCCAATAAGTGAGACTTAAGAGCTTTGCTAGTTTATCAGTGCAAGCACGACTGCTTAGACGCTCCTCTCCCCTCTCCGGTATAAAACTACCTTCTCTCTCACTCGTGTTTACAGTCTGTGTCTGCTTGGCTGTGTGCACAGCGATTGGCTCTGGCTGCACACGTGACTCTTGCTCGTGTGAGGAAATAGATATAGATGGTGTGCTAGCGCCCCCCTCACACCCTGAGGTCAAAAGCTGAATAGGTTTCATTTTGGGGCCATCCAGAAGTGAAATAATCTTAAATTAAACATTTTGAAATGACCAAATGACTCCAAAATAACAGACACACGCACATGAGGTATTTGGAACCCGTTGACAGAGTTTCAGGTCGAACTCGCACCGCGTCTCGGAGATATTTGCTCCACACACACACCTCCACGCACACATCCACACAGACGTCCCTTGAATTATAGCATAGACTAGTACGGTGCCCGTTGGAAGTATGCATTCATGTGGGAGCATAAGGGGTATAATTGCGGGAGCAAAATGTGGGTGCAATTTTCCTGGTTTAATTCTATGGGACATGTGCATGATAAATGTGTTTCTTTGTTTTTTTACTCACTTTTATATATATATATATATATATATATTTTTTTTTTTGGTGTATTTTTCTGTAATGTATGTTTTTTGAAGTCAGGTGTATTTTTGTATCTTTCTGTTGTGTTTTTGTGCATTTTTTGTATAATTATTGTTTTTGTTGCCATTGTAGTGTGATTCAGGAGTCATTGTGTGTTTTTTGTATAAATATTTAGTTTTGTGTTTTTTGAGCCATTTTCATATTTTTGTTGTATTTTTCTGTAATGTGTGTTTTAGAAGTCATCATTGTGTATTTTTTATCTTTCAGTTGTCTTTTTGTGCATTTTTTTTTTATAATGATTGTTTTTATTCTAGAGTCATTTTTGTATTATTGTTTAATTTTTTTGTTTTATTTTACTCATTTAGTATATTTTTATTATAAATACTGTGTGTGGGTGTGTGTGTGTGTTTGCATTGTAGCTGCTAGCATCCTTTCTTAGCACATAGAATAATATAAGAACACTTACCCTTGCGCAGAACAAACAATAATCAAAGTTAGAGCCGTGTTGTGGACCCACAAAAACGTTACATTCCTCTGTCTGAATAACCAGATAGTTTTTTTATAAGGTTGACTAACGTCCGTCAGCACAGCCACTGCTCACAGTCATGAGACGAAGGTGGAAGTGAAGTCTGTGACCGGAGATTTAAAGGAAGTTTGGAATCACGGGAATATTATTAAATAACCATGAAATATTAATTTTAATGACTTTTAGCGGTTTTCAATATTGACCTTTTTTTTTTTTTTAACCCAAACAACCTGCGTCATGGCGACGTCATGAACCCGGAACCGGAAGTAGCGTGCTCTTACAGAGGGAGCAGTATTTATAAAATTAATGTTTTGACCGTTTTGCTTCACCAAATTACTCCAAAAAACAGATGCACACACTCGGGGTATTTGGAACGTGGATGAATAGCAGTTGATTCGCAGTTCATCTGTTTCGCCTTCAAAATGGATGCCAGAAGCCGTCTCTCAACAGAAGGTGAGCTAGCGCCCCCTCACACCCTGAGGTCAAAAGCTGAATAGGTTTCATTTTGGGGCCGTCCAGAAGTGAAATAAAATTAAAATAAACATTTTGAAATGAACAAATGACTCCAAAATAACAGATACACGCACTCGGGGTATTTGGAACCCATCGACCGAGTTACAGGTCGAACTCGCACTGCATCGGGGAGATATTTTCTCCACACACACACATCCACACACACACACACAGACCTCCCTTGCTTTTATAGGTAGATAATAATTATCCAGTGAGTTTGTTCATTTGTCACTGGGCTTCATTTTGGCACTGAACCCTGTCATCTTGTCCAGTGTGGATTGGCAACACGTCATGCTCGCAGCATGTTGCAGCTAGCACTGTCTTAGTGTCTGTGTCCTTACGAGCCTTGCTAGTGATCGGCACACTCTTTCTTGCACAATTTGCACGCAATTGGACTTTTGTTTTCCATTTGTTGTTTTTCTAAGGAAAAATGAACGCCAAAGAAGCACAGCAGTCTCCCGTCATGTATTTTAGTCTGTGCATCAGTATTATTGGTATAACGGGGAATCTTGAAAAGAGAATGAGAGATTCCGCGCTTAAAGGTGCAGTCCACAACGCTCAGATCCCTCTCTCTCTGCTGCTCTCTTGCCCTGCCTCCAAACTTTTCAAAGTCCCTCCCTCAGAGGAGCTAACAAGCTGACGTTAGCCCAACAGCATCATCACAGTAATATAACATGCACTGTTAAAAGCATTTTACTGCAGCGCCTCTTTCTCTCAATGTGCACACACCAATCTATCAGCAGCAGCAACAAAACAGTGTCACTTACATCAGCTCACATGGAGGCTGCTGCGCACACAAATCAAACATAATGTAAATCAAGCAGCAGTAATTACCTTTCAAGCAGAAAAGTCACCAATTTCATCTTTACTCCTCCAGACCATACACTGTAAAAAAGACTGCGCTCCAGCACGGGAAAGGGGTGGGGCCTGTGAGCAGCAGCTGTCAGACAGTCCATCAAACACAATCCTGGCTCTGATTGGTCTTTTTTGCGCGGTCGCGATGCATTCTGGCAATCTGCCAAAGGCTGCAGGAGCAGCAGGGGGCTCAATGAGCTCGTTTTTTTTTTCACACAAACTACTAGTTTAATGTACACAGTGACAGCTTTAGCAAATATGAAAAAAGTCACTTTTATAAGAAGTGCAGACTGCACCTTTAATGGAGTTTTTAGTGCGTTATTTTTCTTTAATTAATTAATTGCGTTAAAGTCCCAGCCCGAGTGTTTCTTTGAGTTTTTGTAAATCATTAACTTTGTTCCATGTGTAGGGAACTCACACTCACCATTTGGTGAACATACCTTTCCCCTTTTAATCCAAACAAAGGAACAGTGGGGCCTGTCCTCGGTCTCAATCCCTGTTTTGTTCATTGACTTTGAATGACAGAAAACACAGAGATAAGCCTGGTCTGCATACCAAACTCTAACCTCAAATCATCTTTTACGACCCCAAGAAAGGGGAACAGAATGCCATCTCGGACTAAAAGAGGAACTTTTGCTCTGCTTTTTAAATTCACAAGGCCTCAAACTGTGACTTCCTGACCCCTGTGGAGAGGAGTGTCATTTCTGACAGTAACCAGTACTTTTCCTCCAAGGACTGGGAAAACCCCAGCTCTCCTTCTTCCCTCCAAAAACTGAGAACAAAGAAAACTTGTTACGATGTTTGAAAAATCACAAAAGAAAATGATATTATAAGGATCTATGGAAAAATTGAAGATGTCTACATTGTCTCATCATCTAGAGTCCTTTTCAGATAACTTACCAGAAAGCCATTTTAACTGTTTTGTTGTGTAAAAGTGTCCAAAAGATATTGAAACATCACAAACGTAAGCTAAGGTATTTACTGATGTTAACTATTTGGTTAAAACAAAAAAAAACAATAATTTTGACGATTACATTTACTGGTAAAACTCACTGTTTTTGAAGTGATACTGTACTCTTTTCCAAACATGTTTACTAATAAACTGATTGATAAATAATGAAATTTTAGGTTATGATCTTGAAAAGATAATTTGAAATATGTTGAACTCATCATGTTTTATGTGCAACTTAGAATGATTCATCCTATCTGTCTGTCATCACCCACCTCACACACACATACAGTACAGACACACCTCTAAATTTGCATAAGATAAGTCGGTAACCTCCGCTGACCATTCATGGTACTTCAATAATTACCAGCTAAATCCCACCTTTGGGGAGAATTCTCACATGAGTGTGTGAGCGATAACCCACGGAGGAGATGGAGGTAGCCACACACACTCACACACACACACAGAGTATTTATAATGAAAATATACTAAATGAGCAAAATAAAAGAAAAAAATTGTACAAAAAGTACACAAAATGACAACAGAAATGCACAAAAATATACAAAAAGACTCATAAAACACAAAATGACTCCAAAAAACATACATTACAGAAAAATACACCAAACAACAACAAAAATATGAAATTGACTCAAAATACACAAAACTAAACATTTATACAAAAAAATTACAAAATGACAACAGAAATGCACAAAACTACACCAAAAAAGATACAAAATCACACAAAATGACTCCAGAATCAAAATACAATGGCAACAAAAAACAATAGTTAAAAAACATAAAATATAAATATAAAAATGAGTACACATTTACCATGCACATGTCCCAAAGAATTAAACCAGGGAAATCACATCTGCTATTTTACTGTGCACCTGCAAATAAACCCCTTTATAACACTACAGAGTACAGAGTATGTACACTTATTTGTACATCCAACCTCCAAACACATACACATTTGGTCATAATTGACAACTCTACTTAAGCTCCCACTTATTACATACAGTAGTCCCTCGCTATATCGCGGTTCACCTTAAGTATAGCTGTCTGTTGTCTCCATAGTAGCGTTGGCTGTTCTACACGGTTTCTGCATGTTTGCGATTGGTCAGTCATTGCAAACTCCACCAGTTTTATGTGAACATGTACTGATCCAGAATGGATTTGCATCACATTGCACAGTGCAGGGTTTGTAGATACAATGTGTACAAATGTTTTCACACACAAAATTTCAAGAAATCTGTCTTTCATACACACCTTAAGTAGAGCAGACAAAGAAATCAGAGGACGATAAGCACTTGAGTAAAGACAGGAGAGAGGAGTCAACACAATGGCTCACACACTCACTCAGGCAGGTGGTGGATTACACACATAGAACTAACCCATACACACACAGTAAGAAATCAAAACAAAAAAAGAAGTCATGAACTCAAACAAAACCCTGACTGAATAAAGCCACACCCAGGCTTAAAGAACCTTCAGCACATCACTAAACAGAACATTCATTGGCAATCAAAATAAATACAAATTAAAACTGCAAGCAGTGATAATGGGCCCTCGCACCTGCTGCGCCTGTCGAGGCAGGAGGCAACTTGTTTTGGGCCAGAGCCTCGTAATTCTTCTTAAATCTCATCCAGCGAGACTCTGCTGCAGAAAGATGGATGCTCAGAACCTCCTGTTGTTGCTCAACCAGCGTGCAAAGAGAAGGAGCGTGTGTGACCGGAGCAGATCGATTATAAGCTGTATGCCGTTTTAAGTGATTCGCAAAATAAACGTTGCAGCTGTTGAATTAAGCTAAAGTACAACTTAATGACTGCTGTGAAGCAAGCGAGTTAACCCTGAAGCTGAGGATTGCTTCGGCCCCCAGATCAAAGTTAGACTCCCCTGTGATTCTGACCACGGTCTGAAGACGAGACACAGGAAAGGTAAACATTCCTTAAAGACTCTGCATTCCTTTGTTGTTTCACGTCTAATGTGGCAGTAATCATTTTAAAATATAATGCTAAGAAATGCCCCAGTCTCCTCTTCTGTTTACACTATTTGCGGAAAAAGGGTTTTCAAAGCGCTTTTGCAACACATTTCAATATCAAAACGTCTAAAAATACTTCCTCTTGAAAGCGAAAAACCTTTTTAGCAATATTTGAGTGTTTTTCAAAATTCTGGTGTATCCATTACCAGTTTTGTGTGTGTGTGTGTGTGTGTGTGTGTGTGTGTGTGTGTGTGTGTGTGTGTGTGTGTGTGTGTGTGTGTGTGTGTGTGTGTGTGTGTGTGTGTGTGTAACATGACACCATGGACCAGTTTGGGGATGGGTGAGAGATCAGTCACACAAGCATTACCTTTGAATAATGCAGCATAACAGCAATACCAGTGGGAATATTTTGACCAAATACCTAATTAACAACGTGTGAAAACCTCATATCAATTGAACAAACCAATGAGGATATTAAATTCATTTTAGTGGTGCTTAAGAAGACAGGAGGTGATCACAGATGACTTATTAGTAAAATATTCATAGAATTCAGTCCGATCCCAATCGTTCAAATGTTGTTGGTAAGCTACTAATCACGGCTATAAGCATGGGTGTGTTTCCTGCATAAAGCATTAATATGAAATATTACTATTGGCCAAGAACAAACACGTGTGACATATCTGTAAAAAGTTTGAGTGATGGACTTCTTTGTAGACCATAGGTTGCAAGGTATGAACAATCAGCCATGGAAAGCTGATTATGTAGAGATAGGTTTGAACCTCCTTGGACCTTCCTATGATTTTTTATGAATTTTTTTACATTTTGTGAAGTAGGTGGCACTGTGTCTACAGTCAGTTATTTCTTTTTGTATGTGTTAGTTGTCATAAAGTGATCATTTGTGTGAAGTTTCAGATCAATAAGACAATGTACAGCAAAGATATTAGATATTTAATGTTTCAAAATGGCGATCTCAACCAGAGTTGAAGGCTTGCCACGCCCACACCGTGTGAGATATGGAAATATTTCAAAACCTTTTGTTTTTTCATTAGTCTTTTAGTGATGTATACACTTTTTTGTGCATATTAATACATTCTATAAGTCTGTAAATTTTGGGATGTCTGGTGCAAATGTGCGCTAGGAGCCGTTAATTAAAAAGTTCAAGGGGGCGCTAGGGAGCCAGTTTTTAAAAACAAATTACTAAAAAGTGATGAAGTTTGAGGTTTTGGTAACCTTAACATACATTTCAGGTTTTGTCACTTGTAAAGAATTAACTACGACAATTGAGATCTTTTTTTTTTGGTGAATGGGGCACTGCCATGAGAAGTGCGTTCAGTAAAAACTCACCATCTTCCTGACAAATGATCCTCCACTTGTCCAGAGCATTTCTGAAACATTAAGGAATTAAGTGTTGAAAACTGTCCACACGATAAATAGTAGAATGAAGAAAGTGCTTTTCTATAACCACTAGGGGGCAGTAAGACTTGTGTGAATTGTCAAGTCATTGCGTGAGGAACGTGTTTCTTGTTCTGCACATTACCCGTTTTGTCAAGAACATAAATCCCAAATTCAAGTGGATATTATGAACGCTCTAGGATGATGTGGTGTGACCAATATATGAGAAAAAGTGTCAAATTTTGAATAAAAAAGTTTGATCACTGGTGGGGCTCTGCCCCCTGCAAACTCTGCGTATGCCATCACTGCCCCCCTCACATCACTAAAGAGCCAGATACAACTTATCTGTTCTTTATGCATGAAAATTGTACATTTCTTACAAAACAATGTTTCTTGGACGGGACGTAAAAAACTGAATGGGCACTTGGGGATAAATAAAGTGATCTGAATCTGAATATGAATAATGGTGTGACATATAGTCCTATAATTTTGATTTCTAAATCCTTGACAAAATACTATTTTTTAAAAAAACAAGCAGTTCATTACTGGTGTTTTTCTGTCAGTCACAGCAGACAGAAATACAGGCAGACAGCTGTATTTCTTTAGTTACGAGCTAAAAAAATAATCATCTATCATTCATGTAATAAGTGAAGTTTTACAGATGTCAAATGACTAGTGGTCTGATTAAAAACAATTGACTTAATGTGTGCAGTCACATCCAACCATCCCTAGGCAAGGCAAGACAAGGCAAATTTATTTGAATAGCGCATTTCATACTCAAGGCAACTCAATGTGCTTTACATGATAAAACATTCAATTGTTTAAAATCAATAAGAACATTTAAAATCATCAGTAAAATCAATTAAAATCATCAGTAAAATCAATTAAAATCATCAGTAAAAATCAATTAAAATCATCAATTAAAATCATCAGTAAAATCAATTAAAATCATCTGTAAAATCATCATGACATCAACAACATGACTAAAAATCTCTCTCTCAATCATATGCAGTAGAGAAAAAAAGTGCCTTTAACTTTGATTTAAAAATGTTCACATTGGATGCTGACTTCAGCTCTGCTGGCAGTTTGTTCCACTTCTTTGCAGCATAACAACTAAAAACAGCATCACCATGTTTACTGTGAGCTCTGGGCTCCACTATCTGACCTGTGTCCATAGATCTGAGAGACCTGCTGGGTTCATACCTGACTATCATGTCACTGATGTATTCTGGACCAAACCCATTCACAGATTTATACACCAGCAGCAGAACTTTAAAGTCTATTCTGAGGCTGACTGGGAGCCAGTGTAAAGACTGGAGTAATGTGTTCTGACCTCTTTGTTCTGGTTCAGACCTGAGCTGCAGCGTTCTGAACCAGCTGTAGATGTTTGATGCTCTTTTGGGGGATTCCTGTCAGAAGACATTTACAATAGTCCAGTCTGCTGGAGATAAAAGCATGGACCAGTTTCTCCTGATCTTTCTGAGCCATTAAACCTTTCACTCTGAAGATGTTCTTTAGGTGGTAGAAGCTGTTTTTGTGATAGATTTGATCTGACTGCTGAATGTAAGATCTGAGTCAATCAGAACACCAAGGTTTTTGACTTGGTCTTTATCTTTTAAAGATCGAGACTCAAGATACTTGCTGACAGCTGTCCTCTTTTCCTTGTTACCAAAGACAATCACCTCCATCTTGTCATGGTTTAGTTGAAGGAAGTTTTCACTCATCCAGCAGTTAACTTTTTCTAAGCAGTCACACAACACCTCAATGGGACCATAGTCATCTGGGTTCAGTGATAGATATAGTTGTGTGTCATCTGCGTAGCTCTGATAATCAACCTTACAGTTCTGTAAAATTTGTCCTAAAGGAAGCATATATAGGCTAAACAGAAGGGGTCCAAGAACAGATCCCTGAGGAACCCCACAGGACATTGGTAATCTGTCAGATTCAAAGTTTCCAATGCTTACAAAATAACTTCGCTCCTCCAAGTATGACTTAAACCATTGCATTACTTTTCCATTTAGTCCAACCCATGTTTGCAATCTGTGCAACAAAGTTGTATGATTTACAGCAGGGGTCACCAACCTTTTTGAAACCAAGAGCTACTTCTTGGGTACTGATTAATGCGAAGGGCTACCAGTTTGATACACACTTAAATATTTTCAAAAGCGCGGGGGGGGGGGGGGTAGTTTGCTTTTTAAAGAGAAAATGAAATAATTCAATTTCACAGTGTTCTTTTATTTGAAAAACACATATAAAGTAAAGAACAAATTCCACAGTACCCGTGCAAATGGTAAATGGTGGTAGAAGTAGAATAAATAAAATAAATAACATAAAATTAAACAAAAAAGGCATACATTGCATAAATTATCCATCAATCTATGCAATGTATGCTTGAAATAAAAATAATCAACAAAAGGAAAATTAAACATAGCCTATACAACAACGGCTATAACCATAACAGAAACACTTCCCTACACATGGTTGGATTTGATTTTCTCCCGATTTTCTCACTGACATTGTCCGGGCGGACCATCCTTCACTGAGCGTCGTTTCCGGCCGGACAATAATAACGATTACACCTCTCCTTATGCGGTGTAATCGTTATTATTATTACAACAATATTATTATTACAATAATATAATTACACCGCATAAGAAGAGGAAGAAGAGTCTTCGTCCTCTTCTTATGCGGTGTAATCGTTATTATTGTCCGGCTGGAAACGACGCTCAGTGAAGGATGGTCCGCCCGGACAATGTCGGGCAGAAATCAGGAGAAAATCGGGAGGGTTGGCAAGTATGTATTAAACACAAAAAACACTTTACATTTTAAGTGTTTATATATATGTATTGTCATTTCTAAGTTACATGTAAGTGTGATTTAAACAAGAATAGCTAAATAAATAAATCTATATATATAAAAGCTCACTGGTAAGTGCTGCTATTTGAGCTATTTTTAGAACAGGCGAGCGGGCGACTCATCTGGTCCTTACGGGCGACCTGGTGCCCGCGGGCACCGCGTTGGTGAACCCTGATCTACAGTGTCAAATGCAGCACTTAGATCCAACAGAATGAGAACAGATACTTTTCCTGAATCAGTGTTCAACCTTATGTCATTGATCACTTTGATCAGAGCAGTTTCAGTGCTGGGATGAGAACAAAAACCTGACTGAAATTTATCAAATATTTTGTTGAATGTTAAGAGTTGACTCAGTTGGTTGAAGACCACCTTCTCAATGATCTTGGCCATGAATGGAAGGTTACTGATTGGTCTATAGTTAGCCAGTATAGAGGCATCCAGTGTTCTCTTCTTTAACAGAGGTTTCACAGCAGCTACTTTCAGGGATTTTGGTACGGTGCCTGATTGGAATGAGCAGTTAATTATCTGACACAAATCAGTGACAATTGACTTTACAACAGTTTTAAAGAAGTTTGAGGGTATTGTGTCAAGGCAACACGTTGATGGATTCAGCTGCTGAACAACCTCCTCTATTGTTTTTGGGTTCACTGTAATAAACTCTAACATTGTAATTGACTCATCCCTCAGTGGTTGAAGCTGTTCAAGCTTTTTATTATTTTGCTGGTTTGTTCTGATGTTTGACCTTATTGATTGTATTTTTTCATTGAAATATACAGCAAATTCATTGCATTTTCCAGCTGACAGTAATTCAGGGGCTATCTGATCTGGGGGGGTTGTGAGCTTTTCAATTACAGAAAACAACGTGCGAGAGTTGTTGACATTTTTGGCAATAATTTCAGAAAAGTATTGCTGCCTTGCTTTGAACAAGCCATCATTGAATTTTCGCAGACTTATTTTGTACAGTTCTAGATGAATTTGGAGATTTGTTGATCTCCATTTACGCTCAGCTCTTCTACAGTCAGATTTCAAATTCTGCATTATCTCAGTCCTCCTCCAAGGTGTTTTCTGTGTGTTTGGTTTTCTCTTAGTTTTGATTGGAGCCACCACATCTATGACATTACAGACTTTTCTATTATACTCATCTAGAAGATCATCAACTGTCTCACCACTCAATGTTGGTGTCATTGCTATGGCTTCAATAAACTGTGCACTTGTGTTCTCATTTATGTACCTTTTCTTTAAACACACATTACTAGGGGGAACAGATGTTACAGTCTCTAGGTCAAAAAAGTCACAGAAATGATCAGATAGAGCTAAGTCTCTTACATCAACAGCAGAGATATCAACACCTTTAGAGATAACCAGATCCAAAGTGTGACCTTGAGTGTGTGTTCGACCAGTCACATGTTGTGTAAGACCAAAAGTATCCATTAAAGCATACAGTTCTTTGGCAGTATTGTCCATGTTATTGTCTACATGAATATTTAAGTCACCTGTTATTATTAAAAAGTTGTATTCAGTGCATACAACTGACAGCAGTTCAGCAAACTCATCCATGAATTCTCCAGAATATTTTGGGGGTCTATAAACAACTAAAAACAAAACTCTTGAATCACCCTTCAGTAAGAATGACATATATTCAAAGGAGATAAAATCCCCAAATATTATTTCTTTGCACTGAAATATTGATTTAAAAATGGCAGCAACTCCACCACCTTTCCTGCAAGTACGACACTTATTTAAATAAATAAAGTCTTGTGGTGAACTTTCATTGAGAATAGTATTACTGATACCATCATTCAACCATGTTTCATTAAGAAATAAAAAGTCCAAGTGATGTGTCAAAATAATATCATTAATTAGTAGTGACTTGTTAACAAGAGATCTAACATTAAGAAGAGCTAATTTTAAAGACTTTACTGGAGACACTGGTGGACTTTTTGGATGACATGTTATAGGAGTCAAATTTTTATCTCTATAAAGCTTTTTGCTTTTCTTTAATTTCACAATTTTACCTGTGTTACCTGTCACCACAGGAATTAAAGAAGCTGCATTAACTCCATAAGGCCCTGACTTTTTCTGGTTGTTCCTAAAAATAGAGCTATTGCAGTCCGGACCCAGCACACATCAGACCTGTGTCGCTCTAAGATGAACACAGCTGGCCTGAGGAGAAGAGTGATCCTGGGCCTGGTATCGTCGAGGAGGGATGGGTGGTGCAGATTGGTTCTTTAGAGGAGATAAGATGGGACCGTGGTGGGGTAAAGGGTGGGGTGTCAGTCTTGTGCCAGCCAGAACCAGCTCGTTCATCTGGGCAGTTAAATCCAAGAAGGCAGGGGTAGGAGAGAAGCTGGATGAGGTGGAAGTAGGTGAATTTTGGGGTGAAGCAGGTGGGTCCTGAGATGTGGGGGTTGGGTTGACCTCTTCATTTTGGCGATTTTTATTTCTTGCTGGAAGCTCATCGACTCCATGTTCTTTCCTTGTTGTTTTGTTCTCCGATGGTACATGTTGTCCTCTGTCTTTATCAGGACTGATAGCAGTGTGACTGGTGAAGTAAAACAAGTTGGATGTGAAGAGTTTTACTCCAGCCTTGTTTAGACACAGTCCATCTGCTTTAAAAAGATGACGACGTTCCCAAAAAATAGGAAAATTTTCTATAAAATTTAGTGAAAGAGCAGCACAAGCCAAAGACAGAAATTTATTCAAAGAGTAAATCCTTGAGAATTTCAGATCTCTTTTGCGGACTGGAGGTGTCGGGCCACTGATGAACACTTTAGGCTGTAAACAGCTCACAGATTTTAGCAGATGGGTGAAATCCTGCTTTAACACCTCAAACTCCTCCTTGGCTAAATCATTTAACCCTAGAGTGTGTGTGAATAAAAAGTGCTGCTCTTTAACCCAACGTTGTTCCCCCGTCTGATGGGTTGTCACTCTCGCTCCATATGAATGGCTTTTTACAATGGACTCAGCAGACAGGAAACACTGGTCTACCCAGTGGCCTCTTTTTCCTTTAGACTACAAAGACAATAATGTTATAACCCCCACTGAGCAATCTGCAGCACATCGATCAGCGGGGTGTCTACCCTTCAGCACATCTTGTTTACTTCTGATGGTGAGAGTCCCACTGGACTCTAAATACTAAAACACAGACAAGAGGAAAACAACATTTTGGGGATAATTAACACAACATCATATTTAATTGTAGTATTTATTAGCTTTCCAGTCATATTCATTAGTAACAATAACTCTGTGGCTAATGTTTCCCATAGTTCCTATATATCATTAGTACCTTTTAAAATGCAATGCAATCTATGCAAAGACCTACAATTTTAGATGTTGTGCATTTGTGTGAAAAAGAGATCTGCACACTTGGATTAATACAAGTAAAAAAAATAAGATTCCAAGCTTTCATCAGGGTAACAAACAGCAAGGTCACAATGAACATGCTTATATACTGTAATACAGGCAAGCAGTTACACCTTTGCTACACCACTCCTGATCACATGGGAGATGTAGTTCAGAAGCAGGAAGAGGAGGAGTTTGTAGTCCGGACTGTACAGCAATGAATAAAGTAAAGAAAGGAAGCATAATAGATATCCATAAAGACAACTAAACTAGAGAGAAGACTAATTATATACACAAATAAACAGGATGCAAATAGAAGAACACCTAACAATAAAGGATGAGGACTGCATACATATCAGGTTGACCATCATAAAAAGGCTAAAACATATTCGGGCATACACCCACAAAGCTCAGATTTCACTATCACTTGGACTTCGCCACGTAGTTGGTGTCACACAAAACACTGCTTGGCATTGTATCGACCCACATTAAATGTATCACCGACTGGCATTTCACCTTTAAAACACATCTCAGGAGTACAAGGACTAAAGAGAAGCTCTAAGAATCATGGGACATGTAGGATTTTAATGGAAACCACTACGCGGCGGTGCGCCCAAGTATGTAAGCTCTGAGGAGAGCGGCGGACAGTCTGCGCTGAGTAAGTTGTGTGTGGGTCTGCCTGAGTATGTATATATAACACTCATGTCAAAATCTACGTCTTTTAGGTGTAGACAGTCTAGTGTGTGAATCCAAAACAGTTAAGTTTGACACAATACTTTGTCAGAAGATGTTGTGCAAAAAAATGTACAGTATATATTTAAGATTTTTCATAACTGTGCTCACCGAATGATATCTATCTACCAGTCCTTCTGTAGCTGATTAATAATGGTCTGTTACATTGATTCTGATAGCATTTTGATTCAGTAGTCTATTGACTGCACTGTCCTCCTTGGTACATCAGCAATTTTTATCATCAGATTTTAGGTTCAAGGTAAATACAGGACCATTCAAATAGTGGCCTACACAGAAAAACAGTGAGGAGCAGTTAGGTTCATGGCTGGTGAGACACTGATTCCTTTGAAGTTGGATGTGCAAATGTATGAACCCAATAGAAGCTTAAATGTGCAACATTTCTTTTTAAATGTAATTTTGTATTTGTGTATAGGGAGCTTATTTCATTTTACCTTTACTTTTTATTTTATTCTGCCTATGCTTTAATCAATTCTACACTGTTTACTAATGCGATAACAAGAAAAACAACATTTTAAACATATACATATATTTACATAATTCAATGTTTTTTTTGTATGTTGTATAATCTATTATTTATTTATTTATTTGGCTTTGGTTTTTTTTTTTAATGAAACTGAATTTGAGTATAATCTTACTTTTATCTGTCCGTAGAGGTGGTTAGCTGGCTAATACTGGAGGCCATGCTTACTGTTAGTAGCTCTTATGGTACGTTTCGGGCGTCAAAACTGTGCCTCACGCCCGTAGTTGGACGCTTGTGTTCATTGAAGACGTTCGGACGCCCGTCCAAACATGTTGGGACGGGAGCGCGTCGATGGGAGGGGCTTCTCTGTTTGGTGTGAACGTGCCATTATAATACTGATGACTAAGGCCTCCACTCCTTAGTGCTGAGCACTGCCCCCTTTCAGTGTGTAACAGTATTGTCTGCCTCATACTGTACATTTGCACTGCACATTCATGGACAAGCACTGTTACTGATGCACACATACTTTTTTCTGTTAAATTAACCTTCCAATGTATCACTTTGTTTTTGCTGTTGTTTTTACTTTGGGAAACTAACTTTTCACTGCAATCTTGTACTTTATTATTGTATTTATGGTTACATTGTTTTCCTGTTTGAGATCAAGCCACAAAAAAACTCTTTTTAAATAAATTGTATAACAACACGTTCTTCTTCCTCTTCATTTTTTATTGTATCCAATTACACCTGACCAAAAATGTATTGGTATTATATTAAACTGCCACTCTTCTTCTTCTTCTTCTTCTTCTGAGGAAATTTTCCTTCCCATCTGTGAACAATCACCAAATTTTGCACACATTTCTAGTCCCATGCCAGATTGCCTCAGCTGCAAAAACAGGCCAATCTCCCTAAAGGTGACTCTAGAGCAAAGCCTCTAAATTTCACTGAAAAAAACCTTTCTACATTCAACTTAATGCTGAATTATTAAGTGAAATACTTTTTAAACCTATCCTACAATCTTTGCTCAATTGACACCAAGTTTGCTATACCGCATCTTCGGACCATCCTACACAAACCATCAAAATAAATTTTTGATTTTTAGAAATTAACGAGCCTACAGTGGCTCTAAGTATTGGAAAGTATGTAAATAAAAAAATGCAAAAATGTGTAGTCATGCGTAGTGTAGTCATTGTAGATGATATGTGGACAATCAGAATATCATTCTCATGCGAACAATGGAAGTCTTTATTTTGTTTTTATGTCATGGTTTTTGCTTTAAATTTTATTTTCTTTCATTTAATTTTTATCTTTTTCTAATTCATGTCTGTCCCTCAGTTGTATATTTACACTATTATCCTTTGTTGGTATTTATTTTTGTTCTTACTGTTTACTTTTGCTATTCTATGGTGTTGCTGTCTAGAAGCAATCTGTGTATTTTCCAATTTTTGTCTCAATAACAACTTTTGATGATTGAAATCTGCCTTTAAACGCTAACAGCTGCTGTCTTGCACACAGATGACAATTTGAGAAGCTACAAGGGACCTTTACATGTGCTAATAAACTCAGTGAGATAAAGCAGCGGTTCCCAACCAGGGGTACATGTACCCCTAAGGGTAACAGGTAATTTCTAACATTGTCGAACACATTTTTACATGCACAGACATTTTCCATCTGGTAAATTCAACTGATTACTATATTATTTTTCTACTTTCTTCTTGTTGCTCAGAATTGCCAAATATTGCTTGAAATTGTTTGGCCCCAATTGTTATTACGTAGCAGCAATAATTCATCTTGTGGTTTTTATATTGGAACTTTCAAATAAATGATCATTTGCTGTATTTTTGTTCAGTATAACAGCTTTTGCTCATATATGTTATTGTACAGTGACAGACAAACATTGGCTCACACCAGAGAGGATGCCTTCCTACAGTATGTGTGTTTGGAATTACAGTAAATATTTCTTTCTGACTGAAAAAAATATGTTTCATATTTTGGATTGGTGAAGGGAGAGTGATTGTGTTTTGCTTTTGAAGATTACAATAAACATTGTGTGGGAAAATGTTTATGATAGTATCAGCTGTTGCACCTCCACTGATGATCCAATAGATTTGAACATATCACAGGCCTCCAAATATTGTCTCTTATATGCAATAAACAACCATGAAGCATGGCAGCATTCCCTTTTTCAATCAGAACTGACAAATTATTTAAAACGTTTTTTGGAACTATTTTAGATATTCACCCAAAATAGAATATAGGATTACTAACATACATTGATAATAATTTATAATATTAGTTTATTTTTAGAGCAGCGTCTCCAATTAAGACCAACAAAGAAAGCAAAAGAGAAATTTTTAACATCACGTACAATGTCTCAACTTCACTGTTTCATCCTTTGTGTTACATTTGCTACATTCATTCTATTCATGCATTCATTTTTTGACTATTTGTGTTTACTTTTGTTTATTTTCCACAATAAATGCCTTTCCTCTGATTATTTTTGCCTGATTATGGATATTTCCATGTTACACAAAAAGGTTTTCTTCGTGGCTATATGCTGTTTTTGATACATCATAAATTATGCATACATATTAAGTCTGGGATCCAGGTCCCCACTCCCCTCTTTTTGTGGATAATTTTCATGTATAATGCATTTAGTAAAAAGTTGACAGGGTGGCTTCTTCAGCCAATAATGGCAGGTACATTATAATAATAATGCATCAATTTTATATAGTGCTTTTTTGGACACGCAAAGACGCTTTACACAATTAAGGAATTATTCTTTCACTCCACATTTAGTGGTGGTAAGCTACTATTGTAGCCACAGCTGCCCTGGGGCAGACTGACAGAGGTGAGGCTGCCAAAGTGTGCCATCGGCCCCTCCGACCACCACCAACACACTACATTCATACTAGGCAATGTAGGTGCAGTGTCTTGCCCAGGGACACAATGACAGATACCACTGAGGTGACTGTCACCACACTGTGGCACCTGGAATTCTCAGTGGTCTCTCATCCACCTACTAACCAGGTCCAGACCTGCTTAGCTTCCGAGATCTAACGGGATCGGGCAATGACAGGCTGGTATGGCCACATTATAATAATAATAATAATACATTTTATTTGTATTGCACTTTACATAAAATAAATCTCAAAGTGCTACAAAGAAAGCCTAAGACCTACAATAAATATGACTCGTAAAACAGGCTACGGAAATGCCTTTGTAAAAAGGTGAGTCTTTAGGCTGCGTTTAAAAGAATCCACAGTCTATGGAGCTCTCAGATGGTCAGAGAGAGCATTCCACAGTCTGGGAGCAGTTGAGCAGAAGGCTCGATCACCCATGCTGTACAGCTTGATTGTGGGGATCTTCAGGAGGAGAGCTTTGCCGGAACGGAGGGTGCGTGAGGGGGTCTGGGGGATAAGAAGTTCCTTTAGGTAGGCTGGGGCATTTCTGTGTACACACTGGTGGGTGAGGAGGGAGATCTTATATTCAATCCTTTGTTCCAGAGGGAGCCAGTGCAATGATTTCAGGATGGGGGCGATATGATCACATTTGCGCACCCCCATCAGGATCCTAGCAGCACTGTTTTGGATGAATTAAAGCTTGCAAATGCTCTTCCTAGGGATCCCGTTGAGGAGAACATTACAATAGTCTAGCCGAGAGGAGACAAAGGTGTGTACCAGTTTTTCAGTGTGGGGCGGAGTTTAGCGAGGTTCCTCAGGTGGTAGAATGACTTTTTGCATCCTGTGAGAATCCATTCTCACACCCAAGTTGGTGACTGCTGCGGAGAGTGGAATTTCCTGACGAGCAAAGGTGATAGAGGTTATGGGGGATGTTTGAACCTGATGTGGAGTGTCGACCAGCATGGCTTCGGTTGTGGAACTATTAAGTTGTAGGAAGTTGAGATTCATCCACGCCTTAAGTCTCCTCCAGACAGGTTGTCAGTGTGGCTGGTGATGAAGATGATGAAAGGGCTTTAGGGGGTGATGGCTCCACTCTGATGTAGAGCTGCGTGTCATCGGCATAGCAATGAAATGACACGCCATGCTTGCTGATTACATGGCCAAGGGGGGAGCATGTATAAAGTGAATAAAAGCAGGCCAAGGACAGATCCCTGGGGGACACCACAGGAGGCCGGCTGGGTAGAGGATTTAGCGCCACCAAGGGCCCCACACTCAGTCCGACGAGCCAGATAGGACTGGAACAGGCTCAGGGCTATGTCGCGAAGAGCAACAGTGGATTGTAAACGATCCAGGAGGATGACATGATCTACTGTGTCAAATGCTGCTGATAGGTCAAGGAGGACAAGAAGGGATGGACAGCCAACATCCGCCGCCATCAGCAGGTCGTTGGTGACCCTTACTAGGGCTGTCTCGGTGCTGTGAGCTGACTGAAACCCAGACTGGAATTTCTCAAAAATGTTGCTGTCTTTGAGATGGGTTTGGATTTGTGCAGCAACTACCTTCTCCAGCACCTTGGAGAGGCATGGGAGGTTGGAGATGGGCCTGTAGCTACTAGGGCTTCTGGGTCCACAGTGGGTTTCTTCAGGAGGGGAGTGATGACGGCAGTTTTGAGAGCTGACGGAACAAAGCCAGCCTGTAAGGAGAGGTTTATGGCACTGGTGATGAGGGGGGCAATGGCACGGATGTTAGCCTTCACCAGGGTTGTGGGGAAGGGATCCAGGGCACAGGTAGAGCTCTTCATGCTCCCGATGATGCGCTGTACTTCTTGCTGTGTGGTGATACAAAAACCGCTCATAATCATCTTTACAGTTTACCAGTGGTTCAACCAGTGGTCATTTTGACAGCACATTTTGATTCAGTTTTAGTCTAAATGTTGTAATCAGGACTATTACAGTTATTGTCTAGTTTTATTCAACTAAATGACATTACCATTTCAGTCAGCTATTAATAAACCAAATATGGGATGGTATTAATATTTGTAAAAACACACAGACAGATGTAATCAATGTGTAAGACCACATGATCACGAGTTCTGATAGAATTTTGACCCACGTGATGATATTATTTATTATCTTTAGTTTTCATTAGTTGACAAAAATGTAAATATATTCTGATATAATTTTTAGCTACATGTGATTTTTTAGATTTCACCCTGCTTTGAAATCCATCAAATGTTTTAGTTAACATTCAGGTGTGGTTGGAGGAATTAAACAGCAAAACAAGACATGCTTTGTTTTAACATTTGAGTTGGAGGAAATGTGTCAAGCACCAGAGAAAACCACTGCTTGTAAAGATTAGGAAAAATAACCTTTCTATGAATTTGGGGTAACAGAGGTGGATGGCTGCTGGAGTCCAGTATTTAGACTATAACTGTGCTATTCCTGGTCAAGCCACTCATAACAGATACAATCAAAAGAAAAACAATCACTTGCTGATTGTGCTATGAGCACATAAACTGTCACAATCCCTTACTTTAGAGGCAAATGATGACCACAGCCATTATTTGGCTTTGAAATGATCAGTATCATGTTCCACTTCTGCAGTTTAATTTAGTGTGTTAAAAAATTGCACATATGTTTCTGGCTGTATGACTGAACAACAACTGTTTTAATTATTTTTGTTACAAATGCCCGTTTTAAAAAATATCAAAGCAATCCTTTTGCTTGTTAACTGGCCATCACTCCACATTAGACGTCAAAACCATTGGTATCAATGAATCTATAAATCTCTTAATGGTTAAAACCCTTTCACATCTACATATATTTGCCATCTCCACCAATAAATGTATTCTATGCTTTGGTAAATGATTCACATTGGATACCCCTATAGCCTGCCACTCCTTCCAGTTCGCCGCCCCTAATGATTGGAACAAGTTTTAAAAAAGACACTGAAATAAGAACGCTTCACTTCACTCTCTACTTTTAAAAATTCTTTGAAACCAGTGTTTTTGTTTTTGACCTACATGCCCATGATGTATTTTGCTCAAACCCATGTATTATTTGTATTGTTTTTTATGAAGAAAAAAAATGTTTTACTTTTGTTTTTTTAATTTTGATTCATTTATTTGCTCTGTTACCCTTTGTTAATGCATTATATTGTCTTTTTTGTAATGTTGTTGCATATCTTCTGCCCCTTGGCCAGGTCGTCATTACAAATAAGAATTTGTTCTCAATGATTTATCTGATTAGATAAGGGTAAAAACAAAAACAAAAACAAAATCCATTATATTGTGTCAAATTACTTGTGAACTTGAATCAACAAAGAACTACGTTATCTGGGCTGAAGAGAAACAAATCTACAGTTTCCCAGTGTGCAAAGTGTTTTTCAGATGAAAGTATACATTTTTTCCATTTCATTTGGAAGAAAATGCTCCTGATTTTGAAGGATGCTACATTTGGAGAGTCATGTCATATGCTTGTCTTGGTCTTAATCACAACAGGTGATTCAGAAGTTCCACATCCGCTCTTCGTAATATGCAAAGAAGCAAAGAAACCCTGAAAACTGATCTCTACATCAGACAAAATGCCCTAACCCAAACACCCACACAGAGCCAGTGTGACAAAAACCCACCACCACGAATGCCACATGACCTGACTTTTCTTCATGCTGCTGCTGAGCTTGTGATTGAAAATCTAAGATCGACGTTAAAATACATAACTTTTTGGTACTGGCAGGGGTCAGATCACTGCATCCCTTTGCCATGAAAACACAATTAATAAGGCACACACAATTTACCCCACAAACCCACAATTGAGTCATCACATACACATGCAGTGGATATAGAAAGTGTACACACTCCTGTAAAAACACAAAAGTTATTAAAAGCTATTTTCTTTGAAATATGTCTTAAGTACAGTATATACTAAAGCTCTAATAGCTTTATTAGTGAGGATGCATTGGCATCCTCACTAATAAAGCATTGGCATCCTCACTATTGTATTCGTCGTACTTTATTATATTTCTTATTATATCTTCTTATTCTTCCGTATCCTCTAACTCATTCCACAATTTTCAGTGTTTTGAAAACTTTTCAACTTTTTGAGTTATTTCTCGTGGAACTTTTTGCTCTCATCCACTTACATTGAAAGTTCGAACCTTTTTGACCCTCTTTGACACTTTGACCCTCTTCATCGTCGGCCATTTTGAAACTGATCCAAACCATTCAACTTTATCAACCTTTTTCAACTGTTTCAACCTTTTCAACCTTTTTCAACCTTTTTCAAACATTTCATACTTTTTAAAACTTTTTCAACCTTTTCAACCTTTTCAACCTTTTTCAACCTTTTCAACCTTTTCAACCTTTTTCAACCTTTTTCAAACATTTCATACTTTTTAAAACTTTTTCAACCTTTTCAAACATTTTCAACCTTTTCAAACATTTTCAACCTTTTCAACCTTTTTCAACCTTTTTCAAACATTTCATACTATTTCAAACTTTTTCAACCTTTTCAACCATTTCAACCTTTTTCAACCTTTTTCAACCTTTTTAAACTTTTTCAAACTTTTTCAACCTTTTCAACCTTTTTCAACCTTTTCAACCTTTTTCAACCTTTTCAACTTTTTTCAACCTATTTCAACCTTTTCAAACTTTTCAACTTTTTTCTCAAATTTTTCAAACTTTTTCAAAATTTTCAAACTTTTTCAACTTTTTTAAACTTTTTCAACCTTTTCAACCTTTTCAAACGTTTTCAACCATTTTCAAACTTTTCAACCTTTTCAAACTTTTGAACCTTTTTTCAACCATTTAAAACTTTTTCAAACTCTTAAACACTTTTCAAACTTCTCAAACTTTTCAAACTTTTTCAAAATTTTCAAACTTTTTCAACTTTTTTAAACTTTTTCAACCTTTTCAACCTTTTCAAACGTTTTCAACCATTTTCAAACTTTTCAACCTTTTCAAACTTTTGAACCTTTTTTCAACCATTTAAAACTTTTTCAAACTCTTAAACACTTTTCAAACTTCTCAAACTTTTCAAACTTTTTCAACCTTTTCAAACTTTTTGAATGCTAAAAAAAGGCTATTGCTAATGCTATGCTAATGCCAACGCTATGCCAATGCTAACGCAATACTAATGCTAATGCTTGTGCAATACTAATGCTAGCGCAATGCTAATGCTAGCACAATGCCAATGCTAGCACAATGCTAATGCTAGCACAATGCTAATGCTAGCACAATGCTAATGCTAGCACAATGCTAATGCTAGCACAATGCTAATCTTATTGCAATACTAACGCAATGCTAATGCTAGCACAATGCTAATGTTAGCACAATGCTAGCGCAATGCTAATGCTAGCGCAATGCTAATGCTAGCGCAATGCTAATGCTAGCACACTGCTAGCGCAATGTTAATGCTAGCACAATTTTAACTCTGACACTAACGCAATGCTAACTTTTTCAAACTTTTCAACCTTTTCAAACTTTTTCAAACTTTTCAACCCTTTCAAACTTTTTCAACCTTTTCAAACTTTTTCAACCCATTTCAACCTTTTCAAACTTTTCAACTTTTTTCAAACTTTTTCAACCTTTTTCAACCTTTTTAACCTTTTTAAACCTTTTTCAGCCATTTTCAACCTTTTCAATCTAACTGGTTTTAGCGATTGTTGCTAAGGTATTAAAACGTTAAGGCTATTGCTAGGTTAATGCTATGCTAATGTAGTGCGACGCGGGCCAGCACATGCAGCCTCACTTGCATTTTCTTCAGGAAATGCAAAAATTCTAGTTATATGTTATTATTCTTCCGTCCACTCAAACTCGTCTCACAGTTTTCACCCAATTTCAACAATTGAGGTATCAAACTTTTCAGAAAATTCTGCACTTATCTGCTATGTTCCAGCTTTTTAAAAACTTTTAAACTTTTTGAGTTATTTCTCGTGAAACTTTTTGCTCTCTTCCACTTACATTGAAAGTTCGAACCTTTTTGACCCTCTTGTGCACTTTGACCCTCATCATCGTCAGCCATTTTGAAACTGATCCAAACCATTCAACTTTTTCAACCTTTTTCAACTGTTTCAACCTTTTCAAACTTTTTCAACTTTTTCAACCTTTTTCAACCTTTTCAAACTTTTTCAACCTTTTCAAACTTTTGAACCTTTTTCAAACATTTCAAACTTTTACAAACTTTTCAACCTTTTTCAACCTTTTTCAACCTTTTCAACCTTTTCAACCCTTTTCAACCTTTTTCAACTTTTTCAACCTTTTCAAACTTTTTCAACCTTTTCAAACTTTTGAACCTTTTTCAACCATTTCAAACTTTTTCAAACTTTTCAAACTTTTTCAACCTTTTCAAACTTTTTGAATGCTAAAACAATGCTATTGCTAACGCTATGCCAATGCTAACCCGATATTAATGCTAGCGCAATGCTAATGCTAATGCTTGTGCAATACTAATGCTAGCGCAATGCTAATGCTAGCAGAATGCTAATGCTAGCACAATGCTAATCTTAGTGCAATACTAACGCAATGCTAAGGCTAGCACAATGCTAATGCTAGCACAATGTTAATGCTAGCACAATGCCAATGCTAATGCTAGCACAATACCAATGCTAATGCTAGCACAATTCTAATGTTAGCGCAATGCTAACGCAATGCTAATGCAATGCTAATGCTAGCACAATGCTAATGTTAGCGCAATGCTAATGCTAGCGCAATGTTAATGTTAGTGCAATGTTAATGCTAGCGCAATGTTAATGCTAGCACAATGTTAATACTAGCACAATGCTAATGCTAGCATAATGCTAATGCTAGCACAATGCTATTGCTTGCGCAATGCTAATGTTAGCGTAGTGCTAATGCTAGCACAATGCTAATGCTAGCGTAATGCTAATGCTAGCGCAATGTTAATGCTAGCGCAATGCTAATGCTAATGTTAGCGCAATGCTAATGCTAGCACAATGCTAATGTTAGCACAATGCTAATGCTAGCACAACGCTTATACTAGCACAATGCTAATGTTGGCGCAATGCAAATGTTTGCGCAATGCTATTGCTAACACAATGTTAACGCTGACGCTAACGCAATGCTAACTTTTTCAAACTTTTTCAACCTTTTCAAACTTTTTCAAACTTTTCAACCTTTTTAAACTTTTTCAACCTTTTCAAACTTTTTCAAACTTTTTCAACCTTTTCAACCTTTTTCAACCTTTTTCACCTTTTTCAACCTTTTTCAACCTTTTTCAACCATTTCAACCTTTTTCAACCTTTAAAGCGATTTTTGCTAAGTTATTACAACGTTAAGGCTATTGCTAGGTTAATGATATGCTAATGTAGTGCGACGCGGGCCAGCACATGCATCCTCACTTGCATTTTCTTCAGGAAATGCAAAAATTCTAGTTAAATTTGTGGTCGTTAGAAACACGTTTCTGCATGAAAACAGTCACTAGTGAAAAGAAGACTGACGACCATGTGCGTGTGGATGTGAATCTGCTCTTTTGAGAATGTTCTCAGTAGGTTCTTCTGCCCTTCCCACTATAATACCAGAGCTGTTTTATGCCCCCAAACAATGTATTTATTTAAAGCTAAAGGATCCCCCAAATGTGCAACTCAGCCCACAGTAACTGGTTTGTGCTCATTGGGAGAAATAAGTCAGTTATTGTGGTAAATGTGACTGAGGGATCTAAAGCCCTAATGAAATGTAGGGTGATGAAATGTCACCCATTTAAAAACATGAATTTATTTAAAGGCTCTCTGGGGGATTCTTTGTTTCACCTTGTTTTTTCTGTTGCTCTGATTTTGAATTGCTCAAAAAGAATACATGCAAATATTTATGAAATGTATTTTTCTGTTTTTTGTTTTTTTTTTTTTTTTGCTTTCTTTGAAGTCATTGTTGGGTGGTTATGAAGACAGACATGCATATTAACATAAAGTACGGGCAGGAAACAGAAATGGAATAAAATACATGGTCTGTTTGTTTTTAATGTATGCATGCATGGCCTGTGATTGCATGTCCTTTGTAGAGCACATCATGCACTCATGCACGATAACCAGAACTGGATGAGAAATGCCTCATGTGCTCTAGCAGGCAGCAGAGAATGACATTAAACATTCATACACAAGCAGAAAATTTCAAACAATATGCAATCCATGAAAGAAATAGTGTTCATCATTCTCATCTGAACACACCAACTCCACAAAGCCCCGCCCTGCCCCCCACATTCAACCTTGTGACCACAGTGTCACCGCTGTGTGTGGACAAAGAGTAATGGCAGGATGGAGCCTGAAAAATGAGTGCTGATAAATCAGTATCCTGAACAGAGGCAGAACAATATCTGTTGAAACAGAAGGTTGCCCATTGGAGAGATATCTGCCTGCAGTCAGGGAGAAAACAGGGAGCTGTACATCATGGCTGCATGTCAGAGCAATCTAAAGAAAAGCTGCAACTCGAGAGCAGGTCATCTCCGCTCTGTGCAGGCGAGATGACACAAACCAACATATCTACTGTAACAGTTAGAGGACAACTGCGCAGATAGCCAATTGTTTAACTCAACAGAAGTGACTCAAGCAGGTCCCCTCATGTGCCCCAGCTTTCTACCCCAGTTATACTTATTTATTCATTCTGAGGTAGGGAAACCCTAAGACATATGCTTTAGCTGCTCCAGGGCTGGAGATCTCCATTGATATCCTGGGTAACATCCATCTTTCCAAAGTCCACCAAAGGTCAGCAGCAGCATAACTTAGATGCTGTTTGCATCGAATTCTTGTCTGCATTCTGCTGGCCTACTGAGAGTCCCCTCACGGAGGCTCAGTGCATCTGTGACACTTGCTCAGCCATCCATACACACACGCACGCACTCATGCACGCACGCACGCACAGTCAGGGAGGAACTGAGCAGGGCTGCCTTGTAAATCCACTGTTGTGAGAGGGTGTTGATGAAAGCACTGTTTCACAGTCAATAAAATGGCCCTGGGGTGCTTGTAAGAACAGCAATCAGCAGCCATTTTAAAAAAAAAAGAACATCTTGGGAGCACTCATGGGCGGTAAGAGTTGACTTCCTTTCTGCGTTTGGAGTTATTATTTTGAGTCAAACCTAAAATATTCATCTTCCCCCAACACATGTTGCAGTAAATTATGGGAGAAAATATGGAGTCACTGGAATGCAGTGTGCATTACAGAAAGTGGATTTCACTCTAGAAAAGACAACAAAGCTTAGTGTGAGCCAACAACTGATAGCACATTCATAATTTATTTAGCGTTTTGAATTCTAAGGTGTTGTTTTCAACTGGAAAAGAAAATCAGTGTCGTTGCATTTAAACATAACTATTAGCTTTTCATTAATACGATTATTTTTACTCTTTTATCAGTGAGATAAAAATGTGCAAATTCAAATCTGTTTATGAGTTCACCCAACCTCATATCATAAAAATGACTAAATATGTTTCTCACTTCTTCTAACTGCTATTCAGTTAGTCAATAACCGTGATCCTTAATGGTCTTCTTTTGTTTTTTGGCCACATACAACACAAGTGTGTGTGTGTGTGTGTGTGTGTGCGTGCGTGTGTGTGTGTTATAATAATGGTATTGTGGGGGTGAGGGGAGGAGACAATAACAAGTTAATGATGGTCAAATATGTGGAGGAATGGTCCGATACATATATATATATATATATATAAACTAGATATAATAAAATTGAGAGAAGAGAGGGAAAACCAAAATAAATAAAGAGAGAATTAAATAATAATTAAAAAAGATCAACTCTAAGGAAGGGGGATCAATGATAGTTTCAACCTGGAGCCCCGAACCCAGGCAAACTGAGGGGGCCAGGCCGGAACCCAGCGGACATTGGGGTGGGGGCTGAGGGTGACCCCACCCACGGGCCTCCTCTATACGTTAGTTTCTTGCCTCTTTTTCCCTCTTTCTCTTTTAACTTTTATTTTAATTGTATTAATTATATTTTTCCTCTTCCCTCTCGGTCCAGGTATCCCTCTCAGATCTGGGCTGCCTCCAGACCTAGCAGGAGGAGGAGAACCCAGAGCCACATCCTTAATGTTCTGAATAATGTTGTCATTTTGACCATGAATGTCACTTAACATATCTACAGAGGGAGCGAGCTGCATGTTTTGGGTGTGGATATTGAAGAACTGAGCTGCCTTTATGTCCTGGGCTCTCTTAGATGGCAGTGTACCTTAGGGAATAATCCATCTAGTGAAATTGCAATGCTGGAATATAATTTTTTTTCTCTCCCTGCAGAGGGTTTAAAAGGAAACGGGACTTTGCTGCTTGGTGGATATAAAACCGTTGGAGCAATCTGAGCATCAAGATAATAATGCAGCGGAGCGGGAAAGGCCATAGAAGCTGGGGGATGGAGCAGCATCAAACTGCTCTGTGTTTCACACTGATATGATGGTTTTTTTTCTATGATGATTTATATGAATTTTTGCTGTTTGTTTTCCAGTAGAGTGTTAGATGATCTGCTCTCAAAAGATAAGACTATAGCCAGCAATGGCTTAGTTTAACTTAGCATAAATGCTGGGTAAAAAAACTAGTTTAATTCTGAACAGCAACAATAAAGTAAATTAATTGCTATTGTGATCATACTGCTTATAGCTACAGCTCTGATTCTGTTTATTACACTTTGTCATTCTAGTGCAGACAGCCTGTCTCATATCACTCTAGCGACTTCTGTCAATATTGTCTTTTATGGATTTCTACTTTTTTAAATGCATACAATGCATTAATTCCAGCTCATCCTGGGAAGCTATTATCCTGCATGGTTAGATGTCTTCTTGCACCAACAAGTCTATATCTACAGTTGACGGCTTAGTAACTAAATATTAATAATTTTCAGGACAGGTATGTTAAAACAAAGCGTCACCCAAACTAAGCCAGACAGTATTTCTCTAGGAACAGCCAAGGAAACCTGCACTACTAGATAACTTCTTTACTCTCTTTGCCTTTTTTAGCTAAATTAGAATGTAATAGCTAGGTTTCAACCCGTAGAAGACAGTCACTTTTGCATTTTCACAATATTTACCAAATTGAATTTGTAAAAAAGTGAGACAAAAATGCCATCTCGGGACCAGAAGTTGTGCTAGACTTTTTTTGTTATCTGTTATTTTAATTCACAGGGTCATAAAAAATCCAGTCATAATTCATTTTATTTAGTTTCAAAAAGATGAGCAGACAATCCATGTGTGTACTCAAAGTCTAAAGTGGGATTGCAGCAGGGGCTATTGACTTTTATCTCAAAAACACAACGTCTCATGGCTGTTCTGGAGGTTGAATCCACACTCTGCTGCCACTCTTGGAGGATTGGAAGCGCCACTTCAGCCAAAGTTGTGAAATCAGGGAACATTCAAGTGAAGTGATCAGAAATCGCAAGACTGTGAAAAGGGGTTTCCTTATCTTCATGCACTGCTTCAGTGGGAGGAAATCCTGCAGCATAGCTAATTAAAGTTCTTATGTCACCATTTTTGACATACGACATTTTTAACAATCTTATTTTAGGAAAATAATGATGCCGCTATCAAGTATTAAAAAAAAAAAAGTCATCTTTAAATAAGTAATAAATCATTTTCAACTTCCGACCAGGATCTGGGTTTTGGTTTTCAAAAATTCTAGCGCCATCATTTTGTTGGGCCACAGAATTCAGCACAACACCTGACTATAATTACCATCCTAAACAGATGTGAACAAATCTATAGTCAAAAAATGTGGACCAACTGTAAATAAGGAAACTCTATTCGCAGAAGTATTCTTACGGTTAGCAGCTAAACAGTATTGAAACATATTTGAGAGTAGTTTGTGTAATAATAATGTTTGGCTTGAGGTCACTTAATAAAATTAATAATTAATATTGTTAATTATTAATCCGAGTTAAAATGGAAATAACTGCTGTTGACCGGTGGTAAGTTAGAACAGTTCTGTTGACAGGTAGTCATCACACTGTGTTAAAACAGGCTCTGAAGCCTTGAAATGGTCAGTTACTAGAAAGTGACTGAGCCAAGACGGTCAAAAGCAGATCATTGCCATCGGTTTATAACCTGTGGACTACCAATGTGGTCTGTGGTCTGTGAACTGTGGTCAATAAAGTTTGAATAAAAATCAACAAAGACAAACACAAGTTATGACATTGTGTGCTGCCTGGGAAGCCTTTTCGAAGGGCTAAAATCAAAGATCCAAACAAATAATAATTATGATGTTATCTAACTTAATAAGCATTGTCAATGCTGAGCTTTTAGCACTGCGGTGAAGGAAGTCATGCAAGAGCCTCTTGGTGAGTCACAACCCATATTATGTAAAACTAAAAAAAAAAACAGACCAGAAAACCTTATTAAAATGCAAAATGTAATGTTATGATGAACCAAATAATGTAAGCTATTTTGTGGATGGATGCACTATTTACTGTAGGTTGGGTTGTTGCATTTAGCATCAAGGTTTTTTTTTGTCTTCTGATTCAACATGAAAAATGGAACTTTAATATATTCACTCTGCACCAATTGGTCAGGGAATGTTCGGTTTACGTGATTCCTGCTTAGGACACAAAGTAGGCAGCAGTTTGAATCTGCATACTAAAAATATATTAAAAACTTAAAAAAAATATATATATTTATGGCAATATTTATCAGCAAGTAAATGGAGCAAAAAGTTTGTATTACACGATCACAACCTAAATCTGAAAAGATTTAAAATATAAGATATTTTTGTTTCCACAAAGAAACATTCCAGCTACTGGCTATTGGTTCCCCACCCATAAATTGAGAAAATCTGTTTTGATACAACTGGCTGTCCTCGAGCGACCCCTAATTTTACGTTAGTTTTTTTGGCCAAATGTATTTTTTAAACTAATAATTGCCATAACAAGCATTTCTCAAACTGTTGGAAATCGACTCCAAATGAATGTTAATTCAAATTGTGTCAGTAATGAGGGTGATCGTTTTGCATTCAGCTGTCTTGTGACACAGCCTTGTAGCGACACAACACATTTTATGATCTTGTGAGAGAATGATTGACAAGATAATTTTACTGAAGGTGGTAAACACGTTTACTGAAGATGAATGGGTGGCTCAAGACATGGTCAGTCAAAAGAAAAATAAATGAAAACCCTGATAAAAGATCAAAGCTGAGACCACATTTACCAAAAGATTCAAGTGGTGTAACCAGTCCACAATAAAACCCTCAGTCAATTAGACCTCAGGTCAGGCTGATTTTTTCCAACACCACATAGTTTCTAGCAAACATCTGCACCAAAACACCGCCCTTTGAAAATAACTTGCCAGAATATATATTTTACATGTGCACTGGAGTGTGTCTGAAACATCATCTGTGTTTGTAGGTGTTACAAGTAGACAAACTGATTAACAGAATGTGACCATAATGATTTCCAATAAGAGGACACCATGTTTGACCTCGGAACACTCACAAAGTACTTATATTCACACACATCACAAAGTATTTACCTAAATATGCATTGTAATAGAGGTATACAATTATTTTATTTTTTTTTTACAATTTTAGTAGACACTTTTATCCAAATCAGCATACAACATGAGCAGTTAGGGTTAAGGGACTTGCTCAACATCCCAGTGATGGTCCAGGTTGGATTCTAACTGGTGACCCTCTGATTACAAGGATATTTGTAGATGTGACTCAAGTTAACACCTTTTATTGAACAAAATCTAAAAAATACCGTCAAATCTTTCAATTAATTAATTATCGACACAATATCATAAATACTGCATCCAAGAAACTGTTAGCATTACCGACGTGCCATGCTGGCTCTCTCCTGTTCGTTGCCTGTGCTCATTGTTTTCGGACGTGTCGACACTGCCAACCCAGTCTCACTCCAAAGTGGAGAATGGCTATGCTTGTTTACTGTGTAATGCATACATCTACACATTGGCCTCTGAAATTAAAATAGGACCCAAAAGCAGACAGACAACAGATTAGCAAAAGTTGTGTTTCATTCCCTCCTGACTGCCAGTAGGCAGCAATAATAGTGAATATGTCCCCTCGCGCTCCGCGCAGGTCACGTATTAATGTAAACAAAGTCACGTGACGTGTCGGCTACCAGTACGCCTCTTCCGAGGCTATTTATATCACGTGATAGCCTACACACGGCCTCTTTGAACTTCTCGCTTACCTTGTGTGCGTGCCAGCCGCAGGTAGGCTGCTCCGGTGAATAACTTCAGTATTTTCAATTGCAGGTCCAAGGAGAGGTGAGTTCAATTCTATGTTGTTTGTGTTGGCATCCTGCCTGTGACTTTTGTCGGGAGCGCAAATTACTACCCTCCTAAGGCTGTGGTTGTCATATTAGCTCTCCTTCTGTTTGGAGGCCACACACGCTGTTTAGTGAAGTGTTGTGTAGTAATTCCTCCACTGGATGTCGGTCGCGTGCTGTACTTCTCCTATAGCATTTGCCTGTTTCCTGACATAGCCTAAGTAAAAAGATAAGATTAAAAAAATAAAAAATAAATAAGAGACGCTGGTTGCAGGCTGTGGGCTACACAGTTGGCGCCCAGTTTTTTGTTCTGTATTAAGCTGTAGGCTTAGTCTGACTGATTAGTAAACAGCTGCTTGTAAATATTATATTAATTTAAAGCATTATTTAAAGGCTGCTGAAGCGTTCTGTGGCTGAACACAGTTCTCGCTAGGATTACTGATTGCCTCATCCAATTCCACTTGAGGATATTGGGTTGGAGGCAGTGGCACAATCACCACCTCTTCGACACCCCCCAACTCCTGTACCCCAAGGGAATCCCTGGGAGTTGGAGGAGGATAATGGGGATGCTATTTCTACCCGGGCTTTAGACACTGTGTTCCACAGCCCAAGGGAAGAGCCTTATCCTGAATTTGATTATCAGGGGGCGACAGAGCCTTTGAGTATACAAGGAGAGTATGGTTCTGAGACGTCCCGCGGGAGCTCTGTGAGCACGGAAGGAGACGACGAGCACACGCAGTGCTGCCCTGGCTAAGGTTGGCATGGATGAGGTACCGACTGCCCATGTTGTAAGCAACCCTTTCTATCGATGTACTCGTGCTGCACCACCCTTTGCTGTACCGCATTTGTCTCCCTTTTTAGAGACGCTAACAAAGTGCTGGAACAATCCGTATGCATCTGTCTGCCAGGATAAGGATGCGAGAACGCCAGCCTCCACTGATGAACATGGCCTGCTTCACATACCTCCTGTGGACCAGTGTATTACGGTGCTTGTCCTCTCCCTGGACAAAGCACTGAAGGACAAGATCACTTGCCTTAGCCCACAGTGCAGGATTACGGATAGTCTTCTCTCCAAGTCATTTGACACTGCAGCCCGCATGGCCCGCATGGGAAACTCCCTCTCTGTGGTCCTCTTTGCCCGGTCGAGAATCTTACAGGGCATGGGTGCAGGGACTGAATTAGAAGACATAAATGATGTGGCTCTTGAGGCTTTTGCAAAGATGTTGAATGAGCTGGGCCGCTTGATGTCTACCTTGGTAGTGACACAACGTCAGGTGTGGCTTGCCTAGGCACCTATGTCTGATGATTGTAGAAAGGCACAAACTTCCTGTTGTGCCTGGTCGGTTGTTTGGGCCAGAAGCAGAGAAGGCTTTGGAGTGCTGAAAACAATCACGCCAGGCTTCAGAAGCCTGGGGTCAACGTAGTAGGGGCATGGCACCTCCTGCTCAGCACTATAGGGGGCGGGGTGCATCGAGGCACCTCAATCCCCCACTGCCTCAGCCCTGGCACCGTGATCAAGTGGTTGTGGGTGGTAGCCAGCACCAGCCCATTGGTGAGCGGTTGCTCAACCTCTAGCCTCAGCAGGTACAGGGATGCAGTCGGCGCCCACCTCCAAGCCTCCAAATAAAACACACACAACCTGAAGCTTTGGGGCCGGCAGTGGGCAGATTTTCACAGCGGCACCTGGAATATTGGGAAATCCATGGACATGATGCATGGGTTTTTACCACACTATCTTAAGGTTACAGGTTGCAGTTCCACTGCCGGCCCTCACCACCTTCAGGGATCAGGCAAATGGCTGCTTTGGTGTGTTGATGTGTGTTCTTTTGCTGCAACTACCAAGCTTTAAACTGTACCTGGCCAATAAAACTGATTCTGATTCTGACATCAGTCACAGATCTCGTGAAGGCCAGATGTTTGTCACAAGAGGTGACCAAAGGACAAAGGAGCCATCACTATAGTCAACCCACATTCACAGAATGATGGGTTCTATTCCACCTACTACTGGTTCCAAAAAAAGACTGTTCTCTCAGAGGTATGAACAGGTTCCCTACAAATCTTACCATTTGCATGGTCGACGTCGTACAGATAATAACACCGGGGGAGTGGTTTACCTCCATAGATCTGGAAGATGCCTACTTTCACATGCCAAACCATTCGGAGCACCAAAAATACCTTTGCTTTGCCTATCAGGGCCATGTGTATGAGTTTGCCGTCCTGCCATTCCGTCTTTCTCTAGCTCCTCACATATTCCCAAGATGTGCGAGGGCAGCCTTACCAACACTGTGCCTGTCAGGGGTAAAGATATTTCCTTACCTTGATGACTGGCTCATTTGCGCCCCCTCAGAAAGGGAGGCAGAACAAGGGGTTCTGTCTTGTAATGAGGCATTAGGCATGTCAGTGATTTACAAAAAGAGCTCTCTGCATCCAACCCAGCAGACCACCTGTATTGGCATGGCTCTGGATTCCGTGATGATGCAGGCACGACTGACTAGTCAGAGGGTGAAAAGGATCCACAGCCTTGGGCAGTCTTTCCGTCTGGGGGCAAGGCTGACAGTCCAAACTTGGCTCAGACTGATGGGAATGTTGACGTCAGTTTTGGTTATAACAGCTCTGGGGCTGCTGCACCAATGCCCACTCGTCAGAACCTGCCCCCTGGGCAGTGGCGATTGCACCCCCAGGTGGTACAGATGATCTGGGAACAGTAAGGGGAAGCCTGGGTAGATCTGTTCTCCTTGGAGAGTATGACGCATTGTCCACTGTGGTTCTTCCTGGCAGAGACCAGTGCCCCACTTGGGATGGAGACACTAGCCAACTGCTCGCCCAGCGTTCTCCTTTACACGATTCCTGCGGTCCCCCTGTTGTTGGCCATGCTTCACAGGGTGAAGTTATTGGCTCACAGGGTTCTCTTGGTGGCCCCCAAGTGGCCCTCGAGACCATGGTATTCAGTCCTTCAAAGCCTGTTTGACAGGGACCCTTGGCAACTTCCATCAAGGGTGGACCTCCTGTCCCAGCTGGACAGGAAAGTTTGACATCCATTGAAGGGGATTGGTCACTCTTGACCAAGCTGGATCCCTCTATATGTGACGCCTTGCAAATTGCAAGAGCCCCTTCCACCCGATTGGTGTATACAAATTGCTAGGCGACTTTTTTTTATCATGGTGCAGCGAGAGGAGCTCTGTACAGTACATACTGCATTGTTTGCAGTGCTTTTTTAACACTGGTCGTACAGCCTTTACTTTAAAGGTGCATGTGGCTGCAATATATCTTAACCGTTGCCGTATCAATGGCAGGCCAGTTGGTTCACATCACTAGGTATCACAGTTTCTGCGTGGTGCCAAGAGGTTACCGAGGGTGAAGTGTGAAGCTGCTTGGCATCTACCTCTGGTTCTGCAGACTTTGAGCTGGGTGGCCTTTGAGCCTATGGCTGGGGCGTCCTTAAAGGTACTGTCTATGAGGACTGCCTTTTTACTGGCAGACACAACTGCTAAGCATGTGAGTGAACTCCATGAACTTTCCATTAGCCCTGCATGCCGTCATTGAAAGGCAGACGGTTCATGGATGACACTTTGGCCGAACATCTCATTCCTGTCTAAGTTGCTGCCATCTAGTCATGTTTATCAGGCCACTGATTTGGCAGCATACTGTCCACCCCCGTTTGCATCCTAGTTGGAGGAAAAGGCCAATTGCCTGTGTCCAGTTTGTTCATTTCAGCTGTACATTCAAGGTTTTAGACACTCAGAGTCTAAACAGCGCTTATCCAATTGGATTGTGGAAATAATGAAGAAGGCTTATGAATTAGCCGGTAAACCTGCCTCCTCTAAAGTTACCTGCCATTCTACCAGGGGTGTGGCCACATCCTGGGCGGCAATGAGGGGGGTATCATTGTCAGAGATTTGTGCTGCAGCATCCTAGACGGGTCCATGCACCTTCTCAAGGTTCTATCGCCTTGATGTGGCCTCTGGATCCTCACTGGCGACGACTATCCTGCCACTGGCTGCTACGGCAGACTAGGAGGTGGGTACAATTCCTTGTGACACTTCTGGTATTAGTCATCTAATATTACTGGCAGGGAATAAAACAGAACGTATGTTACGGGGTAACTATGGTTCTGTGAATTCCTGGAAGACTGCCAGTATCACCGGTCACTTGGAATCCTCCAGGGCGAGAAGATTCTTAGGGGCCGAGTGTTGGCTGTCACGTGATATAAATAGCCTTGGAAGAGGCGTACCAATAGCCTACACATCACGTGACTTTGTTGACATTATTACTCGACCTGCATGGAGCGCAAGTTGACATATTCACTATTATTACTGCCTACTGGCAGTCAGGAGGGAATTCACACAACCATAGTTACCCCAGTAACTTACGTTAGTTTTATTTTTATAACTTGGGCAGGGCAGGGGCCCGGAAGACCAGGGGCCTCATGTCCAAAAGCTACATACGCTCAAAAACTTGCGTAGGTCATAATCCACGGCAAATTCCTGATGTCCGAAAACTGGAGTGGGCTTGGAAATGTGCAGTCTTTCATGTCAAGTCCTGAGGTGGTGTACGTACGTTTCTACATAGTTGATGCTTTAAATTCTAAGGATTTATGAGGCACACTACCAAAATAATACAATACATTCACACATGAACCTCTGAGCTGCTCTGTGAGCTGATCTACTACAGGTGACGTCCTCTGAGTAACCGCCACTTACATCTGAACACTTTAACGCTTTCAGTCCAGCCATCATTAGCAGCCACAAACACACACATGCACACTCCAGACTGATCACCGCTATGGGGGGTGGATCGCTTCTAAATTCATGCGCACCAGTCTATTGAACGCGTAAACGATCTACATATCCCAGAGACTTAGAATGGGTACACGGGCACAATGCACGCACGCAAGTCACGTCCGCATGTGTGCTTGCAGACGTGTTAGGTGTAACGTGTTAGCACGTCTACAGATGCTTTAATGTGCAAACACATTAAAGTGTATGCACCTAACCAACATATATCAGTCACACGTAGACGCAGGTGCGGCGTGAGTGAAGCTATAGCGATCAGGTGCGCTTCACTATGTAGTACCGTCTACGTGACATGTAAACACTTATCCAGGCGAGCAGTGCTTGCAAGTCAGTCAGTGTGTGTGTGAGTGTATAACGGACCACCATTTAGCCCGGTTACAGTCTGTGTCACGACACTCGTCCATAGAGTGGTAGTGACTGTAGTGTTACACTCTGAGTCAGATCGTTGCTGTGATTGAACAAGATACAACACTCAACACCTAACTACTTAAATAAGGTAAGTGTAGGTTTGGTGAAAGTTACACAGGCAGGTACATATGCGTTAGACTGGTGTGCATGCGATCCACCCCCCTTACAACGCGACCGACTGGTGCGGTGTGCGTGTGTCCACAGCCTGTTTGATGATCGGGAGACAGAGACAAACATTAAGCCCGATCGGAGCGTGGATCCAGTCGTATTCACAGATTTGAACATCTGAATTTTTACGAGCGTATGCCTGTCTATGGATTGAGATGTACGCTTTTTTCACACCATTTTATACGCAAGTCTTTTTACATGAGGCCCCAGGAGAGCATGGGACCAGGTGATGGACGGAGACAAGTCAGAGGACTGAACACAAGGAGATGGACTGGTAAGTATCTTGCAGGTAAGTTTTCAGAGTAATGGAGATATATACCTAGGCAGATGGGCAGGTAAGTATGGACAGGCAGGCAGGCAAGTTTGCAGGCAGGTTCTGGACAAAAGGGAAAGTTGAGGTAAGGACCAATATTCAAAATGGTGCAAAAATGGAAGCCAAAATGCTGGTACTGACTGAGTAAAAGTCACAAACAAACTGTTGCTGGAAAACCACATCTCTTGTACTGCTGGTAATTGGTAGATTGAAGCCATAAGTCATAAGTCTTTGGAGTGAGACTGGGTTGACAAAAGAAAAAGACATATTTATATATTGTCCAGGGTTCTTGCCAGTGCTGTTGAGCGTAAGGGCCCCCGACGTTGTAATTTTGCTCCCCTACTGAGTGATGTCACCCCCAATGCTCTGTTTTCAGCAGCGTAGGGGGGTCTTTTCTGTTGTTTTTCCTTTTTTTATTGGTAACGTTGTAACAATTGTTGCACATTTTGATACAAAAGGGTCTGCCAGGCGTGCACGGGTTGTTTTAACTCTCTTTTTAATCTGCATAACTGAGAAACACATACATAAGCCGTACCATCTATTTAATACAGGCGATTTGCTCAGATGTTCTCGTCTTCAACTGAGGACCCCTGCAACGCTTTAACATCCTCCGCTTATGTAATCGTAATCACCGTCCACAAGTATGTAACATGAACACAACAGCAGTGTATTTACCACAATGAAAATGATAATAATAGTAATTTTAAAAAAATTAAACAAAGCAAAGTGAGAATGAATGGTAACAAAATCCTAATGAGAACCCTGTTGTCACACAAACACACACACGCACACACACACTAAACTAAACAAACTGATCTAAAAAAAATCAACACAATTTACCTTGACTTTCCCCATGACTTCTTTATTGTCAAATCCTTTTCTGAACCTCCATGTAGCTTTCATTATCCTTTGGGTGTTCCATGTTTTATTAACATCTGCAGTTATTTGTTCTTCTTTTGTCCTTTCTTTCTCTCATTATTTTGCCTCCTCTCTGATGCTTTAGCCAAACAAAGATTCAATAGCTTTCAAAGGGAAAATATTGGCAGAGTTATGGTGATTTAAAGTGCATGCCTAAATATTTCACTTCAATGCATTCTAATTCGGTGGGAAACCCAACACTTAAATTGATTTCTTGTGATCAAACAGCTAAAAAACACAAGGACTGGGTTCACTGATTGTTCCCCTATAGACCCTTTCATGGCTCACGTCAGAAGTAACGTGGCTGGAGGCAAAAACACTGCTGGCTTGTAATGTTACAGCTTTGTTGTGTGTTTGGGTGCCAGAATAGGAGGAAAAACGTTAGTGGACGTACTGTAAATTAAAGTTTTATAGAATTCCAGCGGACACTCGTGCTCAGAAATAACAAAGACAAATGTGGTTTTGCCTCCAGGCTAAGCCCCGCCCAACAAAATACGTCCCAATGTTTACAAACAATCAAAGGGTCTATAAAACTCGTGTTTTTTTTTTTTTTCTACATGAGAGAACAAAACCAATCTGGGTTGTCGTTAATAAGTACATATCGTTTCAGCTCTGCTTGGCAACGGGTGGTTGTGAGTTACAGATCACAGCGTGGTAGAGGGGTGATGATGGCAGATGTTCCCTGACTCTGGTCAGACAAAAGACACAGCGCATGTGACAACTGTGACAACAACATTGAAATAGAGAGGAATTCTTCCTAAGTCCATTATGCCAGCTTTTTATGACATTTGTCTTTAAGGTCATGTGTGACGTAAACTCCAGGACTTCACTGTACACTACTGTATGGGTGGTGGTGGCGTAACGTTGAAGAAAGCATGCTTGTATTTGGAGGGTCACCGGTTCAATTCCAACCTGGGCCATCACTGCGTGACGTTGAGCCTAACTGTTCGTGCTGTGAGTCATTTTGGATAAAAGCTTCTGCGAAATGAAATTGTAATCTTGTATCCACAGACGGGTTATTTGCTTACATATATGAGCCGGATTTTGACTCTGTTTAGGGACGCACAAAATAGACATAGGTTCATATTACATCCACATTCAAGACGAGTGGACTTGCACAAGCTTAAGTCTGTTAGATGCGCTGAGTTAGATACCTTGGCCATCATTTATTAACCGTTCGTACGTTCGACCAAATTTCACAAGCTCAATTCCGACATGTTTGTTCGCTACAATCAGATCTCACGTCTGGTCTGACTTTATGTACGCAAATCTGAGTGTGTGGATTTATGACGTAAAACAGTAAAATGTGACTGAGACTGAAATGAAAGTATTAAACAAGCCTCGGCTGTCATTTAAGCACAAGCAGACACACATTCAGGACAAATCAAACAGATTATTAAAAAGTGAAATGAAAATGAAAAATAACTTTTTTGGTTTTCCTTCAATAAACCCACTAATAAACTCTGTTCACTACCAAAAAGCACATTTTTGTTTTTCTTCACCTTAGCTGTGAGAATGCTGATTTTCATCTCGGAAATGATTATTTCCTTGCTAGTGTTTGTTTGAGCTCAGTGGGCGTGGCCTCTGAACTAGGAATATTCAGCCAATCGAATTCAGTCGCCACATTTATCAACACCCGATCATTGGTGCGCTGGGATTGGTCAGATACAAATTTTCACAAGTCCCACGTTGGTTCTGTCACAATGACATAATTTGCACTCAGATTTGCACCCGTTTTCACACAAGGTTGATAAATGAGGGCCCTTATTTTTAGACCATTTGAAAACACAACTCAATGAAACTATAAAAAAACCTGAGTATATTTCAAAACACAGCTTAGGATGAGCGACTGTCTGTTTAAAACACAGGGTTCAGAGAATATATTGTGGCGAATTCCCATCTGATGTTCTGGTTAAAGTCGCTACTAGTTTAACTGATGGCTGATTTTCATTGGCGTTGCTGGATGCAGTGATAATGGACTAGCGCGTTAGGCTACTGTAGCCTTCACATCTACATACCTGTAACATGCAGTTTGGAGCAGAAACACAAACACAATGTGCCAGATTCATCCGTAACTGCATTAACCAAAATACACACATTGTATGAGTAGTGCCAAAGCTGTTTGGTCATAGTAAATTAACGTGGAATATATGATCAAAACCACAGCTGTTAATAGTCTAGACTACAGAGAATCACGGCAGCTGTAATTATAATAGTAGACACTCAAATCAATATCCAGTAACGGTGAGTGCACAATTATGATCGTACTGGCTCTGGGAAAAGTGCTATCTGGACAACTTAAGCTAAATAAATAAAGAGGCAGCGATAGCTCCAAAATTTGCATTTTATTTGGATGGTCGGGGTCCAGTACACAGAATTACCCACAAGGTGGAATCCAAAACTTTTTCCAGTCTCAAAGCTGATCTATCTATCACTCCACCCCGGCACATTTTTGGTACAAATTCCACATTTGTGCTGACAAGATCACCACGTTTTTAAACTTTTTATTGAACACATTTCCCACCTCATGTTTTTTTTACAAAAAAAAGAAACGTTCCAATTTCTACACATGTAATGTTATCCAAGTTTTATTCTTCCACTAAATAAATTTGGGAAACAACAGTTCTTTTCCTCTTTGTCATCGTGAAAAGATAAAACATGCAAAAAACTTGAAATTTGTAGTCCAAATTATACATTTACAGGTTTGGAACTTTTTGCACTTCTTTATATACTACATCAAAATGAAAAGAAAGAAAAAAGATTATGTACACACATCTTTTTACAGTGAAGTAAAACAAATCAGATGATGACTAAGGCAAATGAAGTATACATAGATTAGACCAAAAAGTTTTTTTTTTGTTGTTTCTGTAAAATACTACATCACCTCAAAAAAAAAAAAATAATAAAAAAAATGCTACAAAAAGTGTGATCCATAACTCCCTTTATCTGCAACCTGCTGCATAATCTTTCATTTTTAGAGTGAAAGTCTAGTGTACTGTACAGTGTTGCTTTTAATCATTTCTTTTCCATTCAACATAATCCTTCATCTCTTTATCAGTGTGGTTTATTTAAATAACCTTCAACAAACAGGAGTATTGTGTAACCAAAAAACAAGAAAGCATGTTGAAGCATACCAGCGTGTAACATACTTTAAAATCACTCCAAAAGTCAGTATCATTAAAGCCTTAAACATAAAACTAATCATTTAGATCCAAAAAAATGTACAAAAAGGCACATTATATCCCAGTGCTTCTGTACTGTGAATTCAAGTGTAACTGAGCGCATTCAATACCAACAATCAGAGTGGCAACAGTCCACCAGTGTTCCCGCCCACATCCTCCGTACCTGGACCACAGCTAATGGCCAAGCTTTCAACAAGCATATGTATGCGTAGACTACAACAGTAAGCCTAGGTTGGTTTGTTTTGGAAAAAAATCTGAATCATTGTTGATTTTGTGTTTCTTCTTTCTATCCCAGTAATTATCGCTCTGTTGGGGAATAACAGGAACTGTCCGTATCCAACGGGGAATCTTCCTTCACTTTTTTTCTTCTTTTTTTTTTTTACATCCTTCAAGGTGTGGCTTGTTCTGTTTCTTAGTCGTCACTTCCGCCGTACATGTCCGCCAGTTTCCTGAAGCGAGGGCCCCAGTCGTTGAGGTAATCGTAGTCCTGGTCGCCCCCGCTGCTGGACGAGTTGAGGGAGCTTAGGGAGCCGGCCGTGGAGCCGCTGCCTTCATAGTCAAACACAAGCAGGGAGTCGTAAGGAGGGGCGGTGGGGTCGTTGTCTGCCGCTTTGAGGCCCTGATTAGAATGAGAAGAAATCCAGGTTAGCCCACTCAACGACACCTTAAATCATGGACATAATGCTTTCATATTGTTTTTAGTCGCTTATGCTGTTTTGTTTTGTTTCAAATCTGCACCTCAGCTTTGATTTGCATTAATACAACCAGATCTTTTGTCAGGAAATAACAAAAAAAGATGAAAATCCCTTTGATAATAAAGGGCTGACACACTTGTGGATGTTCTTTCTCAATTGGGTGTTCTAGACACGACCCAACATACTTATTCTCCTATTGGCTTATTCTATTTTTTTTTTCCATCTAACTGTCAACAAATCAACATTCAACAGGCCTATGCAGGTTCACACCAGAACCAGCAAATTTGATTCATTTTATAAACCTGGTCAATCAATTGATCTGGTTTGATTGGGTCATTTAATTACCTGAATTGTTTCCTTTAAGCCTGCTGTGTTTACGGTGAGTTTCAGTGGCTTTATATCCTTTGTTTACTTAGCAGCAGCATCCTCTCAGAGGACTCACAGCTTAATGGAGACGAGCTTTATGATTCCGAGTATCAATAAAAGTCAGTTATTACACTATGACACAAAAGACATCAGTTAAATTTGAAGTTAAAAGCTGATTTAAAGTGAAACGTAAACTAAATGAAGGAATCAAGAGCATAATGAGGCCACATAATATTTGATAAAGGAAAAAGGGAGATATTACAGTTTAAATGCAGTATGAAATCCTATAGACCAGGGTTGGATATTAATAATTTCACAGGTTGGCATTTGAACAAGTTTTGTTTAAAAAAATAAAATAAAATGAAATGACACCACATTTCCTGGAAGAGGGAACTGATCATTAGTATTCTGTGCATTATTGGTCCTTTGGATGCTTGGCACTTCTGCCCTTTTACCAGAACTCTGAAGTATTCCAAAACTTCCACAAAAAAAAAACAAAAACCCCAGAGCTCTGCCAAGCATCAAATATGCTCCCCACCAGATATTGGCAGTTATGTGGATCAGTGATCCTGATCATGGTACCTTGATCATTTACACTTTAAAGGCTTGTAATACTTTTCTATTGGCTATGCTGTTGTGTGCTCAAAACAAAGTGAAACAGAACTTATGACTAGAGCATGTAACGCGGAACGTCACCAGCACCAACTTAAATAGCTGAACAGAGGGATTTTTCAAACTGAGCCAGAATCGGTATATTAATCTGGATCATCTCCAAAATGTAATCAATTGTTCCTTATCCCATTTTGGATATTCCCTGAAAATTTCATCTAAATCCATTCATTACATTTTTTATTTAGATAATTCATGGGCAAATACATACAATGATGCAAACATAACCTCCTTGGTAAATGTAACAAACATGTCACCCTAAAAAATGTAAAAAGACTAAATTTCCACTATTATGCCGTTACTTCAAAATGGAGTAACACTTCATTATTACTCAAAATCCTCAAAAGCTCGACCCAGTGTGGCATACAGCCCGAACGCATCCAAACCCATTACAGCTGAAATCTGTGCGGACACATGCACACAGCAGCTCAAGAACAACTAGTTTATAGGTTTTTAAATATATTTTTTTTCATTTTCCAGATGCTAGCCTTCAATTTACCTCCTGCATCTTTCTCACACTAATTGCAATGCATCATCTTACCGTTCATTTACTGCGCAGCGCCTGAACCCGACCCGAGCCCGTGTAAATATAGATGAAGAAAGAACCAAACACAAGCAGCCTATTTTATCTTGGCCAGAGTCCAATCATTGTTTTGTCCAGGAAATCAGGCTCATGCTACTATCATCCTTTAATGTTCCTGAGGTTCTCTACATCTTGTAGATGGAGGTTTAATCAAAAGGCAGGATTGAGCACGGCCTGCAGAAAACATGGAATCAGCATCCACTGCCTCACTGGCCTCCAGAGCAGGCATCCCCAGCCTGCCATGTCTTGCAAAGTCGCCCCGAGTCATTTATCATCTGGATGCTCTAACTTCAATATATCACATCTCTTAGGCAGCCGCATACACTGTGAGAATAAGCGTTCAGTCCAGGCAAGGCAGATAACGGGCACGTCTGTGCATGTGCCATGCATGTGCACCATCTCTATGTAATATCTGGGGCTTTTGGTGAAGCTGAAAGTGGCTCTATTGGAGAGATAGTACTTGACATTCCCAGGAATTATCCCTGCGTCTTGACATTTCTAGTCTTCTTCCTCAACTAGACTCTGGAAATCTGATGGATTGAAAATCTGAGGAATATGGATACGACTATAATCTTAGATAATACTTAGGCCACAAACTACTTTGGATCCAGTCTTGGTTTCTCCCTTTGATTGCCAGTACTGAGGACACCAATCAAAAAGTAAATGCATTAAAGCAGAAAGAAAAGAGTTTTCTAATTCCTCTTCCCTGATAATAAAGTTTTGAAATCCTATATAATTAAAGGGTGGTTGAATTAAAGTGCCTAATTATATTTCACTTGTTAGCTTTGGTATAGTGTTTACACAGGTTCATGGTGCTAATGATATAAAATCTCACTGATTAATCATTTAAACACTCTACAAGTTATCTACTGTCATCCACCACCAAAGCCCTACTGTCTATTTGATAGCCAATCACATAACTAAGTCTTATAATTTGGTTATAACTCAACCATCCACTGTGCTGCAGATAATCACTACTCTTTGTGAAATGGTCTCATATTTATAGGGTCACACTGTTCCACAGATAAAGGAGATGTGGAATCTAATGAGCCATTATCTGCCTTACAGTGAATATAATGATTTTGGCTTGACGTAATCTTTTCATCGGCAGCAGAAATCATGCAGGCCCACTAAATTAGCTGTGGATTATAATGCCTGAACAGCTTCAATCCTTGGTTTAAATAGAAGAAAAGTAACAGTAAAAAACTCACTAAAATATTGATCAAAAGAAGCATAAGAACAACAACAACTTAAATCTTTACCGAATATTAAAGTGTAAGTACACCCCCAGGTTTATTCTGACCTGCCACTAGCGGAAATACAAAGAATAACATGATTATGGGCATTGCTCCTAGACTAGTTAAGACACGCCCTATCACAGCAGCCCCGCCCCTACAGCACTGCACAGTTCCACATGGAGCTGTCAATCAATGCTCACTGAGGGCTGTAGGGCGGGGCCAACAGTGACGGTTAGTGACGTCACTGATCTAATCTCAGGAAATAGCAAAATTCAATAGCTGGTGTTCAACCCATAGAGGGCAGTCACTCTGACATTTTACAACTAAAAACGCTGAATTTAAATACTTAACACTAAAATCTGAAGAGTGGGACAAGGATCAAGAAACTACATTACCTCATACCTAATCACATACTGTATGTATTCAGCAGAAAAAAAGTGGTTTTAGAGTGTGCATGCACTTTAAGATAAAAACTCATCAAGTCAGTCAAACTGACATTTTAATAAAATATCTAATTACCACCATTACTACTGATAGGAATCAAGAATGCTTTCATACCAGGATATACAGTAAGGGGACTCAGAATGGGTGGGGACAAGTTGTTTATTTATTCACTTGATTGGGACAGTGCATGTTAATGAACAAACATGGAATGTATACATGTAAACCAAAGGCTAATTTCCATCTGTAGTCCCACGGGCTAGGGTCACACAGGGGTCACAAAACATTGCAGAATAAAATTTACATCTACAGTAAGTTAAGTTGAACTGCCTTACACCTTGGTTTGGATTTCCAAAACACCTTTTGGAAATTATTCAAACTGCTTTGAAAATACATGAACTGCACATTTAGGGTGGTGGTCGTAAAGTAGAGCGCGTCCAGGTGGAAATACAAGCCTGGCTCAAATGGCCAGAATTAAACTTGGAGAAAAACAATTTGTTCACCCTTTGACAACAAACAAGAATGGGACGTTTCCATGACCATCTGCAACTATGTAGAGCTCGGTATCTTTTAAAAAAGGTCAATACTGATACGATACATTTACCTTCACGTTGATGCCGTTTGGTAAACTGTACTTTTTCATTAGCAATTTTATTAAATCAATTGTAAAGAATAAAACAATTACATTACAATTACTTTAGAAATGTGGGGGAGGCTGCCGGTGTGCGGAGCTGCAAGTTGAGGAGTGAGGTCCAAACAGAGCGAGTTTGCAGTGTGAAAATTAGGGTAATAAACACACTATTACTACAAACATTTTCCCAGTGCTTTTACAACTTCTACAATGGAGGGAGTTGACCCAAAGTGTGAGGAGGAGGAGATGGGAGTCTACCTAGCACCTTCAGACGACAGTCAAAGACCAAGAAGTCAACATTATGATTTGACTTATTACTTATTCTTCATAACTTCAACTAACACACATGGAACGTTACAGGTAGTGTTTTTAGAAAATGATGATAACCCTATACTGAGAGTTGGAACCAAAAGCCAAGACATCTTTTGATACTGGATGGTACCAAAGATTTTGGTCAGTGCCATTAAAGAACCAAAGTTGGGTTTTCAGCCCTAGACTTATGATAGTCTGACTATACAGTATATCTACATGTCTCAGCAACCTCCTTATCCCTACACATCTTTCCACACGCTACTGTATTTAGGTTTATTTTCTGCTGTGAGTTGTTCTTGTTCACTTCCAATGTTTGTTGCTGCAGAGCATTTGTGTTGAGAATTCATGAAATACTTTTAAGTTTGTTGACAACTCTACCAGGACCCCCATCTAAATGTGGACCGGAATCCTCTTCTTTTATCAACGCCAGAGTCCAGACCACAACATCCTTAGTGTAAAATTTGATGTTAGCAAATTGACCAAACTTCTTCTCCCCTGAATTTTTCTCTATTTTTTGGAACTTGTCACAGAGATCTGTTTCTTCTCACAATAAAGAATTAAAAAAATAATTTTTACTCATCTCCCATGTTTCTAAAAACCCATGGGTGAACTTATTTAGCGACCCTCCAGGAAATATAGGGATGGGGACTGTATTCATATTCACTTAATATTGGTGAATGAATTTGATTTGTACAGCGTTTTAATTACCAACGAAGTAGTCCCAAAACATCACACTATCATCCACACACACCAGTAACACAGAGGAGCAAAGCCAGGTGCAAATCTACCATTGGGAGCTATACAAGGTTCAGTGTCTTGCCCAAGGAAACTTTGACACAAAGACAGGTATAGTTGTGCAATTGAACCACCAACCTCTAAATCAGAAGATGAACTGGAGCAGTTAAGACACGCCCAGTCTATACTATCAATTCTCCAATGAACAATATATGCTATGCTAACTAGCTCCTCATTACTCAATATAGAGTAGCTCTCTATTCACTCTCCTCCCAATCCAACCTACTCACCACAGATTGTAGAGCCCACAGGTGCTAGTTTTTTTTAATAAAAGGGGCGGGACTAACAGTGTTCATTTGTGGTGGTCCCAAAACAATGATCTTGTTCTCAGCCAACAGCAAAAATCAATTGTAATAGTCAAATTTCAACCCTTAGAGGGCAGTCACTCTGACATTTTACAACTAAATATACCAAACTGTACTAAAACATTGCGAGATGGACCAGGATCAATCAACAGCACAACTTCATACCCAACTACAAGGGATGTAACGATTCACTCAACTCCCGATATTATTCGATTCACGATACTGGGTTCATGGTACGATTCTCTCACGATTTTTTCATTTACAAAATGGGACTGTAGACAAAATTTTTTTTGGGAAAAAAACTAGAAAATACTGTATTATTTTCCTTTTATTTTTTATTGTCAAAAGAATTCCTTGATAAACTATTCAAAACAATGCAATTTAACTAAAAATAAATCTTGAATGAAATAAATAAAGGAATAATACAAATGAAAATGAAGCCTATTAATTTAAATTCTGGTTCTATAATAAACAATGCAAAACTGCATAATAGTTCTTTTTCTTTTAAAAGTGCAACTGAAAATGTATTTTGTGCCTTAACAATTGGACTTTAAAAAAAAAAAAAAACCGTCATTGCACTGATTTACGTCATATTTGTTTTGACCAGCAGAGGGCGCTGGTAACACAGTGGTCGGTTGGCATGCAGATATCTTGCAGTGAAGAAGAGAAGCTATGCTAGCAGACAGAGCTAATAGAAAAACGTGACTTTTACAGATATTCAAGTAATATTACAGATATTCTTTCGGTGCTAAAGGGGCAATGAATCATTTATTAACATATTTAAGAGTAGAAGGCGGCCAGAAAGAAAGTATTAGCAGACTCCGCCCGCCGCCAACACTTCCGGATAGCGCCCTCTGCTGGTTAAGAAAAGTACTGCGATTCAATTGTCAGAAAATCGATATCCACCGTGATACCCATGAATCGATTTTTAACTGCCTTACGATTAATCGTTACATCCCTACCAACTACATTTGTATTCAGCAGAAAAAAGTGGTTTAATTACTCTTTAATAACAGTTTCAATAGTTTGCAACAAGTCAGTAATTATTGAAAAGCTACAAATGAACCTCCAGGTCGGGTCAACAAGTGGTGTAAATATCAGTGCTAATAACTTTGTCTGCTCTGTTTAGGTGTTGGCTAATAGGCAGTTGGTTAAAAGCGCTTAATGTAAAACTTTGCCTATTTTTCTGTTATAGTAATGTAATTAGAAGTGACAAGACTTCATTGTATGTAAACTTCTCAGGATGGAGATAAAACACCACCATCAGTGTGGTCAGATAAATCCACTCTGACTGAGCTACAGCAGCTTTAGAAATCTGCCTAAAAAACAACTTGAAGCTGGCTGGTTGATGTGAGTGATATCTGGGTCAGGATTCACCAAAATGTCTCTAACGTCTTGTGTGCATTTTTAATAAAATGTAGAAACATGCCTGATGATGAATGGGGTGAGTAGTAGAGCTGTTCTTTATTTCACAGGACAGAAAATTAAGTTTCAATCCATCAATTGTCGCGACAGGTGTATTAGGTGTTTTTCCTTTTTTTGTCTGGTCTTACAGTGAAATAGAAAATGAGCAGAGCCTTGTGAAAAGATCTGAGAGATAGATGATTAGGGAGCTGAAAGAGCAACTTCTAATCTAAAAACATAGGCATCATCCAGAAACTTGGCACAAGTCCATTTGTAATGCTGGTGAAGTCTGCGTCTGTTGGAGCTGGTGAAATATAAATGACTGCTCTTTTCATTTTACATTCTCCCTTCATACTGGAGTCAATGATGGCCTCAGGCAACGGAGGGAACACTCAAACAGTGCACTTGAATACACAGCCCATCTTTTGCTTTTATATATATATATATATATATATACTGTATATGTATTTCGCTTTGCAGCTCAGACACACATGTAATTTTACTTTGATTATTGACAATTATGGCATGATTATAATTGAAAAATGATGTTGCTGTTGTAATCATAATTAAATTGTAATTGAGTTTAGATAATTGACTTGTAATTGTCATGAAAATTTTATTAAAATTGTCAATTAAAATTTAATGCAACACTGGAGAACCATGTTACAGTTCTATGTACAGTTCTAGACATATGTAGTTAACAGTTATTAACATATGTTTTATAGCAAGTTTTCCCACATTTTACAATAAAAAAAAAGAATTATATTGACACAAAAAGGCTCAGATGTCCACACCAAAAATATTAAAACCTATATTTTCATTGATTATGAAGCCTAACAAAGTAACCAATAGATAGGAAATACATTAGATGATAGATATTTGTTTTTAGTGTATTTTACAGCTGATTTAAGACCCGTTATCATAAGAGATGCTAACAGAAAGCTAACACAAGAGGAAGGTTAGCTTTTATTCATTTTATTTCAGGCTCAGTAATTGTGATTAATTGCAATTGAGAACATAATTGAAATTGACTTTCTGAGGATCAAAAATAATTGTAATTTAATTGTAATTGGAAAAAATGCTGGTCACTGCAATCGTAATTGAAAATGTATTTGTAATTGACCCCAACCCTGGTTAGCATCATGCATGTGAAGGGTGCTGATTTATGTACAATAGGAAACATTTCTCCTTAATAGCAACTGATTAGATTCTAAACCTATTTTTCTCAAACTATACAGCAGTAAAAAAAAAAGAAAAAAACTATTTTTTGAGCATAACAGTTTATATTGGTAGAGCGTTATTATAGAAATAGGTTAATGATAGCATGAGGGTATTTTTAAGATGAGCTTTGATTTATATAACACAATGTGATCTCATTATAACTGTTACCATAATGTTTTTGTTACCTCGTTGATGAAGTCTCCGATATCTCCAGGGTGGGGTGCTGCAGACCTCATTGGATACTGTGGCTCGGGGTGGAGGGGTCTCTCGTCTAGACGACGGATTCCCACTGACTTGATGGCATCAGGCTCTATCGTGTCCGGCTGCTGGAGCTGACTCAGGTCGTAATCCTGGGAAAGATTCAGAAGGATGGGACTTTAGCTGGGCGCCCTGACAGGAACCCCCGAGCAGTGTGAGATTATTCAAATGGGTAAACACATCCTGCTCTCTGAGGCGGAGGAAGTTCAAGTAAGTGGAGGGAAGATTTTGAAGTTACAGGGAGGAAAGTTGAGGGAACATGGGGGATTCTTTAATCTCCTCGTCTGTGAAGCACAAGCCCAGGGACAATTTGACACATTAAAAGAGCCAACACTGAGGAGTCCAAACTGAGGACGACATCACGCACCACAGACTGTTTATACTTATACATAATATACATGGTGTGTGTGTGTGTGCGTGCGTGCAAGAGGAAGGATATATGCAGGCGACTGTTTGGCTCTAATCACTGGCCAGACAAGGGATGGTGGATATGCATAAGCCATTGCTAATCCTATTAACAATACCAAGGCAACCTGAATGGCTCACAGTTTGTGCAAAGTCACGAGCAGGCAGTGAGGAGGAGGAGAAAAGGAGGTAGCAGAGAGTAACCGAGGGACACGATGGTGTCAGGATGACAGCAGATAAAAAATAAAACACCAGTGCAGATTCTGAGTGTGCACCTAATAAGCGTGAATGATGGATTGTCGCCGTTTAGGAGATTTTCGGTAATCCATCCATCTTTAATATCCCCCTTCAAAATTTTCTCTGCATGGTTGCACATGTACCTACACACAGATTATTAGCAGAAATAAAATATTCCACTCCAGTCACAAAATAAACCTAAACATCCCACACACACACGCACAGTGCAAAAACCCTAACCATTACTGCAGTGGTGCTGTGTGGGTGTTGTAGTTTTAGTGTTGAATAAAATGTAGTGTCTGAGGTAATACAAACCTAATGTATTAAAGCCCTGCAATGAAGTGGTGAAAATACACAATATGAGCCCTATACATAGTATTCATCCTAACAGTTTAGTCTGTGAATGTGTTAATGATCAGTGAACAGGGTTGGTCCGAGGCCAGTTTGAAGGTTACAAGTCATTGAGACTTGTAAAGTAGGATTATTTTATTTCTTGTTCTCTACACTGCCACCTGCTGACATGGAGGAGGATTTACCCAGCTCGTCACTACACACTGAAGCAGCAAATAGCAGACATGGCTCTTTAGGTCTAACTAAATTAAATTGATCAGTTTTACACATTAAAGCTAATGATCCATCGCACATTTTAAATTAATTAATTAAGTTTAAGTGTCACATATGATATGTATAAGTACATACACACCATTTATTATCTGCTCTCATTCCTGAGAAGCAGTGGGTAGCCACAATGTAGTAGTTGGGGGAAAGGCCTTGCTCAAGGGCCCACGGTGATGACCGAGGTGGAGCTGCTGAGTAACTACAGAGTGATGGGTGCTTTCATGTCTATAAAACACCAGAAAAAGCTCCACTAACACAAGATAACATCCTTACATTTGTCACTAGTCTCTATTGAGAAAAAAGTCACTAAGAGCGTTCACAAAAGATACCGGTAATGGAGGTTAGGTTATGGTTTCAGTTTCAAAATAAAGCAGAGATAGGATTCTACATAGTGCAGCTTTAAGGTATGGTTATTACAATATAACATTTATAGAAGACAAGGTACAATTGATGTATTAATGCAACAGAGAGCCAATAGGCGTTGAAGTCTATAAACGAATGCACACTAAGCTTTAACAATTTGTTCTGTTGGAGCATCAGTTATGAGGAGCTAGTGAGCACTAAAATGCTGCTCCTGATCATACTAATCTTTAAACAACGGGCCTCGGGTCATGCAGTGGATTAAATCTTTCTTTACTGGAAGCTTGGCATGCTCCTCAGTTTAATTGTGCCATGAGTGGATAAAAGCAGGCTCAGACCGGCCAGTGGGGGAGAACGAAAGAAAGACAGATGTGATAAAATGGCGTTTGGATACTCCAGTGCAGTGTTGATGGAGCAGTGCAGGCTTGTTTTTCTTATTATTACTCACACATCAGGTGTTTACAAAGGGTCGATCTCAATAACCGCAATTGTTAATTGGGTAAAAATACTGCTGGAACTCATGTAATAGCAGCTCCTTTTAAAGTTGGTTTGCTTCACTCTGACTCTTATCTCACCTCGTCTGAAGTCACACAGCCAAAGGGTCAGGAGTGGGTGACAGTAATTGCAACAGAGCCATATAATGGCTGAACTAAGCAGGAAGGTCTAATGATATCCAGGCTCCCTTCAGGGAATTGACTCCTAACTTGTACCATGGCCTTATGAAATGGCCGCCGCTGGCTCTCCTGACCCACATTCAAACACTAGAAAAGGAACATGGCTAAGCCTTAACACACTTTATTTGCAGAGACGTAGCTGAGTTTATCATAATCAAATGTATAATTTGAGCTGTACACACTGACTGTTAGTGAATTTCATGTTTCATTAGAATTTGTTAAATAATCAAATTTTATTTATTTTTTTAAGCAGAAGAAATGATGTTGTTTAAGATAATGCATTTTAAAGCAAGGGACAATCATGTATTTTTTCAGAATGTTTATCAAAACTTATGAAGTGACGTGTGGGAAATATCCACAAATACTTTCAGCCAAAAGCAGTATATGGGTTGATATGCTGACAGGGAGCAGTGAGGAGGAGCGGGTATTTGTAGATGCTTGTAAAAACTCAGCAGAATGCAGTAAACCTCCATTTACGCGGTTCAGCAGGAGCAATTTATAGTTCATGGCACTGTGTAGTAGTAAAAGTAGTTGAAAAGCTGAAACTACCACAATCTAAAAATTGCATTTGCTTAATTGGAAAATATTAATGAAAAAAAAAAAAAGGTATGTTGAAAATGAAAGACTTGCATGTCAACATGAATACAAACTAATAAAAAAGGTAAAGACAATGCAAGATATTTAAAATATAGGTAAAATTATATGAACTTCAGTGATTTCTTCAAGTTGAGGGCTCTAAAAGTTTCTTTTGGAAAAATGTGAATAAGAAATGGCTTTTAATGTTTTAAAAGCATAATCATCTCTGTTTCAGCTTTTCCAAATTGATGAATTACTCAGCGCCAAAACGTAGTAAGAATTATGTGAATAAATGGATGGGAAAATGCACATTACCTTCACAGTGGGCCTGCAGAACTACAGCAGTGAAGCTTAATGTGAATCCAATAGACCCATTTGATGTGACGTATGCGTACTAAATTAGGTGCATATGCGCGTGCAGGCTCAGTGCAAAACAACCGGAGGACTGCATTGTACTGGCATCTCCACGCGATTGAAAGACTTTTGTTTTCGTATAAAAACAACACAATGCCATTGTGTTGCATTGCTAACTGCACAAATAGGAGCACCAACAATCCAGGACTTCAATTTTACAACATACCGGCTGGTGGGCACCCTTTTCAGAAGACTAGACGAGACTTATGGTTGCATGCTATCAAACAGGCTGACAGCTGACGTATCACGCACACGCGCACACACACGGAGAGAGAGCGAGCGCTGAAACATTCCGGATAAAGTCAAAATCAGCTGGTTTATGATAGAAATAAACAGCATAAAGTTGCCAAATAACCATGTTACGTTTGTTCAGAAGCGATCGTGTCAACGTAATCGCTGGTGAGGCGATGGTGCACGGGAGTGGACGGAGCGCTATCTCAGTCTGAGCCTTAACAGCGGTTCATTCATTGCCATTTTTCAATGACTTAATCTAGCCACTGTTTCCATCATGAACTGCTTCTCAATTTGCTTTTATTTCTTTCCATGTCCAAAGTGCTTCTCAAACCAATCCAAACCTAAGGACAGGCGGCGATGACTAAACGTTGTACTATAACAGCACCCAGTGCCTGCACACATTTTCGTCCCAGCAGGAGATAGGAAGAGCCATGGTTGGCTTTATAAAGACCACATCTCTGAAATAATCAAATCCATTCATTAGAAAACACGGACTACCGCGATTGTGCCGACAGGTCCATTTTCTCCTGGCTCCCTGCCCCACTCTGCATTACTTACAGTGAAAGCTTTTTTCCTCTCAATCAATCACTGCACCCACGTGTTTGCCTTTGATGAGTCTTAACTCATGCCACACTTTCTTTTTCAACATGTTTTAGGCCTACAAGTTAGAGCACTGTTTGCTGTGTGTGAATTTGGACTCCCAATATTGGCAGATGTGTTATGGATTTCTAGCAATATTGTTACCCAAGACAGGGCTTCATTATTTTGCCATAGCACAATAATGCAGTCTTTTTCCAAATGACATTAGCTTACCAATTACAAGTCTCCAAGGCTAATTTGGCACCATGCTGGGTCAGACTGGGGTCTCTGTTCAATGCTAATACCCAAGCCAATGAAGCGCTTCGGCTGGCAACAGAAAACAGCCCATTTGGTAAATTGTGCATCTTTAACTAAATGAATTTGTTCTGTTAACAAGAGGTTGTTAGGACAATTGAATTTGTGCCTGTGAGAGTCTGATCAGTGCAAAGGCACACAGTGATGCGACTTCATTGGCACCCGTGGACCTGAATTTCCTTTGTACGTTAACCCAAGGATCTGCTCGAGGGGAAGAGAAGTTTTAACAATCTTCTGAAACAACTGCCGGCACGTTTGTGAATTCCTTGTAAGTATCCCCACTCCTCATTATGTCTGACTAAAGAATGTACCTAGGAGCAGCATAATGAGGGGCACAAACACTACAGAGTAGAACTGTATGTGAAAGCTTGGAGAAGGGATGGATGTAGGTGGTCCCCTTTGTTTTCATGCTGCTATAGCTATATGGAAAACAGCCTCCCTGCTGAATATACGTGACCCAAATTTTACCTTCCAACAAAGACCCCCAACACACACACACACACTTGCCTCCCCTCACCCCATCAAGGGGACAGTGCAGCTTTCTGACTTGATAAAATAAATGTATTCCCCCTTTATTACAGTGGTGCTATATTGGCCACAGTTACATGATGTTTTTTTTTTTTTAAATTACAAATTAGTTTTATTCGGAATTAAAGTGTTCTGCTTCATGTTTACATGAAAATAGTAAGTCCGAATTGTTGTTTACATGGAAAAACGGTTTACTCGGCTTTATTCAATTCTGCTTTAGGTCTGGGGGATGGGAAAGCTTCTGATTGGACGGGGGCGAACGTTACATATCACGTCCATCGGTAAAAGCATACAACAAATCTTTTATTTTTGGCTACAACATTGAAGACCACATGAGAACGGTTTTCACTTTCATTTTGATCGTAGATTTGAAGCAGCAGCTCAACAATTACAAACGGTTTCACTTTGTTCCACGGAGCAGGAGAAATAGATAGAGCAGCGGAGAAGAGAAACAGACAATTGGGACGTTGAGTGAAAAATGAACTTTATAAAGATCCGCGCATCATTAGTTAAGCCGTTCGTTTGCTATTGTCTGTGTGTGTGTAATTCCATGTGTCCGTGTATATGTCTGCAGGTTTATGCTTCCATCCATCCACTCATTACATTATATCCATGCCTTTTAAGGTTCTTATTAAACAAATAGTCTCAGCTCTCGTCTGGGCAGCCATCTTGGATTATGTCACCAGCACGTCATTGCGGCAAGTCGAGCATGCACAGAACGACCGGAATTACTTAAAGAAGAATTAAGTGTTTACAAGATAGAGGAATTATTGGAATTAAAATTGGAATAAACCAGCCACCTTATTCGAATTTAAGTTTAATTCAGAATTCAGTGTTTACAAGATCAGTTTAAAGAGGAATACACTTTTATTCTGAATTAAAGAGGAAATAAAGCTCCCATGTAAATGTAACCATTGAACTGAAAGTGAAATTTTCAAACAGGTGACCATCAGACTGGTTATCAATCAGGGGTATACGTGCCATAGAGTGAGGGGAGCACATTGCTGGCGGTAGGTGAAAGCACAAATTTGTCAACCAATTTAAAGAAAAATAAGAGGCAGTGCCATGTGATTGTATAGGAGCCTGTTTTAAATCACAATAGAACTGAATGTATAGCTCTTCAAAACTTCTTATAATAAGGCCAATAAAATGTTTGCAGAGCTTTTAAAGCAATACCTACTTTGTCAAACAACATTTTTAACCACTTATTTCTTACCTGATCCTCCTCTCCTCCTCCTTCCTCGTCATACTTGAGGATGTTGTCTCTGACGTCATCCTCGGGGTCAATTAAAAGCTGCTTGGCTTGACGCTCTTTATCGCGACGTTTCATCCACACCACGAACATCAGCACCAGTACTGAGAGACAGATGGAGAGAGGGCTCAATTCACACACAAAAATAGAAAACAGACATGCATATTTTCAGTCAAATGTAATCGGATCTGATGTTTTATTGTTTGGACGATTTCCTGATCAGGGCTATCCTTTCTGTAATCCTTCAGTAATCTAGTGATATCTCGGATCATGTGTAGCAGCCCTTATAATCTCTGTGTGTGTTGTTGTGGTGCGCTATTTGACAGTGAGACACAGAATTACTCACTGAGAAGGATGATGATGCAGAGGAGGATGGCTATGATGGCTCCTGTGCCCAAGCCGGCAGCCATGATGTGCTGCTGGTCTGTGCAGTCTCCATTGATGTCGCACTGGCACACTTTGATCCGCAGGTAGGATGTGTTGGACATGGGCAGGTTGCCCGAGTCTGTGATTATGATGGGGAGCTCATAGATGCCGCTCTCAAGGAAGCCGATTTTCAGGTTCACTTGAGCGTAGTCACCTGACAGATGGAAAAGAGATCAGAAAAAGAGCTGTGATTGGCTGCAGGAGTAGTAGACAGATGATATGACTGTTTCATCTTTTAAGAGCCTTTTAGGAGGGTTTTTTGAATTAGGGTTGTTTGCTTATCTTTCCCTGCCAGATTATATGCTTATTACTAATAATATGCACTACAATTCTATACCTGGATGTCGTATCATCATATATAATCCAAAAACATGCTCAGGATTTGGATGTGGAGGCTCTAAACCTTGGAATACCTTTTGATACTGCTTAGGCTAAATTCCCAGCTGCCATAATCCACAAACCATTATCCCATTTCGATACATTAAACTCAGCTATCTAACGGTGAGCGCACAACAAACAACTTTTTCCTCTAACGTCTCTGTTTCAGATTAGCATAGACAATTAGAGACTATTTGCTGAGGTTTATGTATTCAAATACTGTCTTAGTTCTGCCTCTGCCATGTGCAGATATTAGCTTCAGAACAGCTGCTCGGAGGTGTTTCAAACAAATGCTGTAATCAAGTGTTGACAGTGTGAGGTTTGTGCCTCAGGTTTCTCAAATCATCAAATACGTATTTATCAGGGTTGGGGTCAATTATAATTGTAATTGCGTAATTGATAATTAATTACAATTATGGCATAATTATAATTAATTACAATTATGGCATAATTATAATTAATTACAATTATGGCATAATTATAATTAATTACAATTATGGCATAATTATAATTAATTACAATTATGGCATAATTATAATTAATTACAATTATGGCATAATTATAATTAATTAAAATTATGGTGTAATTTAAAAGAAATTGTTGCTGTCATAATCGTAATTAAATTGCAATTGACTTTAAATAATTGATTTTATAATTGTAATTGCCATTAAAATTCTATAAAAATTGTCAATTATAATTTGACGCTAAACTGGGAACCATGTTCCAGTTCTATGTACAGTTCTACACGTATAAAGTTAACAATTATTCAAATATGTTTCATATCAAGCTTCCCCACATCTACCATTTAAAGAATATATAATAAATCGACTAGTATACTGACATAAAAAAGGCTCAGATGCCCACACCAAAATATTAAACATATTTTCATTGATTAGGAAGACCGACAAGGTCACCAATAGATGTTTGTTTATAGTGTATTTTACAGCTGATTTAGGACCCGTTATCATGACAGACGCTAACAGAAAGCTAACACACTTTTATTAGGTTATTTATTTTAGGCTCAGTAATTGTGATTCATTGTAATTGAACTTTAGCAATTGAGAACGTAATTCTCTTCCTGAGGATAAAAAAAAAAATTGTAATTTAATTGTAATTGGGAAAAAAGGCTGGTAACTGTAATCATAATTGAAATGTAATTGAACATGGATAATTGAAGCCTGTCATTGCCCGATTTCGTTAGATCTCTGAAGCTAAGCAGGTCTGGGCGTGGTTAGTAGTGGGATGGGAGACCACTGAGAAATCTAGGTGCCACAGTGTGGTGACAGTCGCCTCAGTGGTATCTGTCATTGTGTCCTTGGGCAAGGCACTTCACCTACATTGCCTAGAATGAATGTAGTGTGAGTGAGTGATGGTGGTGGTCAGAGGGGCTGATGGCGCACTATGGCAGCCTCGCTTCCATCAGTCTGCCCCAGGGCAGCTGTGGCTACAATAGTAGCTTACCATCACTAAGTGTGGAGTGAAAGAATAATCCCTTGATTCTGTGAAGCATCTTTGAGTGTCCAAAAAAAGTGCTATAGAAAATGTATATTATTATTATTATTATTATTATCAACCCTGGCATTCGTACATTACATCAAAAAGTGCTAATGCACAACGAATAACTCTTGTAAACCCAAATAAAAAATCCATTGACTTTTCTTATAAATGTAGGGTTTAGCGTGTTTTTGATAACATTGCTAGCTCAACAGAAATAATTGGATGAGGCAGTGATTAGCGAAGCAGATTCAAGGTCAGTAATGTCAGGTTGGTCCTGAACATGAACACTAACTCGCTAGTATTGTATTTTAAGTATTAGGACAGGAGTACAACTAAAAAGCTCAATCAGTGATGGACGAGTCCATGAATTAATAAAATAATATATATTTTTATCGCGTGTGAATATTTATGTATCAGCCTGGTGATGGACTGTTGACCTGCTAAGGGTGAGCAGGTATAAACTGCATCAGTGTAAAATCATGAATACTGTATAACACTTGGATAAAGATAATTGATTTGTTAAACCCCATGCAGTAGTAAAAATAAAACCCACAATGTGAGCCATACATTACGAAAAGGTAAACAATACGTTTTTCAAAACATGAAAATAAATCTCTTAATTCTACAAACTAGATGAGTGACATAAAAAAAAACCCCTGTTAAAAGTAAGTGAAATGTTTTAAAAAATATTATTTTATTAACCATAATAAATTATACTGTTTTATTGCAAAAAAAAGGCTGTATGATTGATAAACAAAGCAGGATATTATAACCACACACATCCATTATTTGTTAAATCCAAACTTATGAAATTTAAAGTAAGATTAAAAGTTTAACTAAGATGTCTGACACATAAACAAAATGTCACAATATATTTTAGAGAGTTATGTGAAGCAGTAGAAATATGTGTGTGTTTTGTTAAATGTTGTATAAAAGAAAGCACGTGTGTGTGTGTGGATAAATATATACATATATATATTTTTTTTTATTATTTTTTTTTTTTTGCATCATTTGAAAAATGGCAACTCAAACATACTTGTTACATGCTTGCATTTCTTTTGTATGTGTGTTTTGGAAAAGGTCATTTGAATGTTATTTATGTTGGGCATATAAGCATTTTTGCTTCTGCCTGTTTCAGTCTTGTTTTATATTTTATAATTGTGATTTAGAATGAAACATACAAATAAACTGATGTGAAAAATCTACTCACTTGGTCTAATGATGTGTTGTCACTTTTTTTTTTTGAGTCATTAAACAGTCCTTCAATAAGAGGCGGTACAGTTCGAGTGATTTCCAAAGGGTTTTGTCTCCTACCACTGATCCGTGTTATAGTCCAGTTTCTGCGAACATCGGACGGTCTGTGAGCCAACTCAAAGGCGAAAGGACCGGCGTTGGGGTTGAGGTCTCCGTCGAGCGCTGTGATGTTGATGGCGTTGGGCTCTGGCTTTTCACATATCTCCGCCTCCTGAGGGAACACTTTGGGAGCATTGTCGTTGATATCCAGCAGGTAGATCCGCAGAGTTCCCGTGCCACTCGCACGTGGAATACCTGAGCCAAAGAATGACAAGCACGCTGTTCATACACATACATATTTATGAGGAAATAACTTTCTGAAAAGTTCCACCTGGAAGATAGAGTCTCATTTGAAAGGCAGCATTATACAGTCAGTATGGAAAAGTATAAAGTTCATCTATTGAAATTCATGTGATAATGAGAACCTCTAAACAGCTATTTACTTTGGTGGGAGAGGACCTATTTAGTGAGCATACAGATTGCAAAATTTTATCTCAGGTCTGGAGGAAGAAAGAGTTTGATATCAGAACATTTGTGTGGGTGTGCATGTGAGAAAGAAGCATCTTCCTAATGAGGACATGTGATGAGAATACTAAAGTGAACATACAGAGCCCACTGTTGCCGCTCTCTGGGCTCCTCTCTGTATTCACTGGGCTAAGAGGCTTTTTTATCATTCAGGCCACGCTCAAAGGAGCTAGTCATCCAATCCTGACCCATTAATGCAGAGAAACCGCTTTATTGGTGGCGGTTTTAAGCCTATTGGCCCAGGCTGTGCTCCATAGAACAGGGTAAACCTGGACAGAAGTAAATCCCACCAGTGCAGAGAACAGTGAATACATCCACACACATGTATGTCATGTATGGAATTGCTGACACATTAACCTCCAATGAGATGGTCAATGTGGCAGACAAACCAAGTGCTTGAAACAAGGTTGACCTTCAAGCACCAATGGCATCCTAGTGACTTTAACTGAGATAGATTTTTCTCCAGATGGAGTGCATTTGTTTGCAGACTTCCTGTGAAAAACATCACAGAGGTAGTCAAAGAAGTGCTAGCCTGACCTTTACAAGGTGCTCTGCATTAGACAGCTGCCAGACTTCCCTTTATAAAGAGAGTCTTATCTTCCTGAATTCACTGATAAGACTAGCTCCAAATGAAATCCAGAGGCTGTGGAAGCAGTGCATCATAGGCGCTCTTCTGTTACATACCACTGTCGGAAGCCATGAATGTGGCATTGTACAAGCTGTTCTTCACGTAGGGCGACTCTCGGTCCAGAATGGCAATCGTTGTGATCCGACCAGTGTTGGGGTCAATTCTCAACCAGTTGGCAGGGTCATGGAGTTTTGAATATCTGGAACAGGAATTTTTTTGACACTTCATTCACACTATCTATTCATCACAGCATTGGTCACAATAAGTATTTCTAAGTGACAAATCCAAAAGAGGTATTAGGAAGAGGGTCTTAAAAAGACCTTGGATCTTGTGTTCCACAGTATATGGGGAGCAAGTGAATAACAATCATGGTTCCCACACTTTTCTTTTTACAAGGATTTTTTAAAACTTTTCTAAAATATTTTGCCAAATTTCCATCACTTAGTTTTGAACCACTAAGATCTATTCAAGACCATTAGAGCGTAAAAATGAGTGGGCCTTTCCAGTGTACTAGTGTAACATAGGTCTGACAGGGAATGCAAGTTGTGTCCATCACTTATCTATCATATTGCATCGTACAATGGCGCAATTGCCTTTGACACCCATTTTGCAATATATATATATATACATATATAAATAACGATGAATCAGCTATTAAGCGCTACCATGTTTAATTATAAGATTAGAAGATTACAATTTCAATTTGCTGACACATTTATTAAAATCGATGTACTACACATGGTGTTAGGGTTAAGGGACTTGCTTAACGTCTCATAGTAATGGCAAAGGTTGAATTTTAAACATGAATATAAAATTGGCTATATTTCCAAAACAGTTAAAATATTCGATAACTTTTCATGACTAGAAAATCAACTTTTCCAGGAATTTCATGACCGTGGGGGCCCTGAACCCTGAATGGGTGGTATCAGAATATGATTAATGACCTCACTGATTGTCCGTTAGTGGAACACTAAATACAGATTAAAGCTTTTTGTTCGTCTGTGCCATGGTCCTACAGGGATCAGTTCACTGATATTGGTGAAGCCTGCATGAAGATGATGCAGGCATGTGTGAGGACTACGGTAAGGTTGGTCAACACTGCATGCTTTCATATGAGAGCAATGTTAGCTCTGTTGGTAATCTTACTGGTACACAGTTGGTCTCATCACAGGATCAGAATACAGCAGGTTTCAGGGTGAGTAGTGCTCATAGATCATAATATAATATTTCATCATCCTTTCCTTTTATATTAAGGTCAGATCTTTAGAGGTCATGTAGCTTCTCACCAATTTGTGCACTGAGGTTTTGTGTCCAAACTACTGTATATACCTATCAACTGAATACTGTAAGTGAAGTATCAAACTTGGAAAAAAGGTTGATTTCAGTTCATGGTGTTAAAAATATCCTATCTTGTTTTTTTTTTCCTTTGCTTACTTCAAATAAATATTTTACAGGATTAAAAAACCATTACAACCTTTGAGAGCAGCGTCACAGGGGAGAGAGACCCAACTGGCTGGTTGTTATCAGGAGCTCTAACTAAATTGTATTACAAACCGTGGAATTACAAAGCTAGCCTATTTCCCATGGAATGTTTTCAAGCAGATAAACATTTCCGCGGCCAAATTGCTGAGAAAAACAAGGGCTGCTAAAGAATAAGACAAGGGAAAGCTGTCTGCTTTCTTACTTGGAGAAGTCCTAAAAGTAATGGGGGATTTCAACCCACCAAATCAGCCCATGCCTTCCTCACCTTACCTTATAAAAAAAAGACACTGTCTAATGATCAAACCTACGTGATGGTTTGCTGCATAAAGCGGTCTGGGTCCTGTGCGGTGAAGGTAGAAAGTGCGGACTCGGGAATCAATCCTTCCTCCAGTTTGATGAGTTTGGGGTTGGGCTCAAAGTAGGGGCTCTCGTTGACGTCAATGACCCTGATGGAGACGGTGGCGGTGGACTGACGAGGAGAATGGATGCCTCGGGCCAGGGGGACCTCATTTCTCGCCTCCACTGTCAGGACGTATGTGCGACTGATTTCATAGTCGATAGGCTAGAGGAGGACATACAAAGCGAAATGAATCGCAGGAATGGAGGAAAATTAAATGAGAAAAAAAGCCCTTTGGTTATGTGACATTGATCAGAGCCTTCTATAACTGCTGCCTGAGAAACTTGACTGTGTAATCTTGCTGAAGATGGTAAGTGAGATAAAGGTGTGTGGTCAGTTCAAGGATGCACAACAAAAAAGCTGATGTAAGAGTTGTGAAACCATTTTCATTTATTGGAAACCAGAAAGTTTGGAAGAAGTTTGAAAACAAATTACTGTGCACCTCATGGCCAAAAGACAGAGGTGTTGGTATGTCTTTTTTCTTATGGTTCTCTCCTCCCACAGCCTTATCGGACATATGTGAGTCTCTAATCTAACCTTAGTGTGCTGTAATGAAATAGAGAACAGTGTTGTGGGTCCTGTGGAACAGATTAGCCCCTGCTCCTAGCTTCTTGGTTTAAAATTGAAATTTGATTGATCGATATTTTTACACAGTTATGTTTGCAGGTGATTTTTCTTAAAACACCAAAACACAAACCAGTCTATTTCCCTTAGCAGTAGCATCTCCTTAAATGTGTTCGCCCTTTGTGTGACAGTATATATAGCTTAAAGCCATTTATTCATGTATTCCATATGTTTTAGAAAATGCTTTAGCATTTTGTCTTTGCCTTTCACTATGCCCGCACTGAGTGAGCCTCCACTTTTTAATGTTATATAATAATGGTTATTATAGTAGCTGTAAAATAGTAGCAATATTGCCATTATTGCTTTCAGTGTCTCTTAATATTTACAGCTAACTGTCAGGTAAGAGTACCATAAGGTCCTTTACATGTATGCGTGTGTACATTGAGCCACATTAACTGTATTTTAAACCACATTCTGCCAGCAGTAGACGTTTCTACAGTGTGTATGTGTGTGTGTGTGTATAGAAACAATTTTTTTCTTCTGCTTCATATTATTTTAAAACCTACCGGTACTATTTATTATAATTCTCTTTTTAATTTAATTTATTTCTCTCTTTGTCTGTGTTGATGAAATGCATTGATACCCCCATAATGATGCTTGCACATGAGCCTGCTTTCATGTTAAGTTTAAGTGTTTGTATGATGTTTATTTGAAAATAAAATAAAACCATAAATCATCAAATATAAACCTACCAGTAATATGTTTACTATCAAAAATGATGCATTGCAGGAAGTAAACATCATATTTAAATTACATGTCAAAATGAATAGTTGATATATGTATATGTACTGTATACCTGTATATCTCAACTGTTCATTAACTTAGCATCAGAATGTTTTTTTTTTTTATTTAAAAGTGTTGAGATCAGGGATACTTTTTAATGTCTAAATCTCTCCTCTTCACTTCCTCTTTACCTGTAACTAATGCAACCAAACTGCCCATGTGCAGGTGAGCTGCAAATAAATCATATATTTAAATGAATCAACAGTGCTCTTTTTTGTTATTTCATTTGAATAAATGAATAGTGTTAAAATAGTTAAAGAAGTCTTAATGACAGAACACAAAGGGCAGCTTATACACACAACAGGTTAGCAGGCTATAATGTGACCACCCAGTTATATCTTCTTACTGTGATGTCAGTGTATGTCATTACACCACTGGGCACCAAATCAATCAAATGTACATAATTGGATACTACCACTCTAAACGCATGGGTTACTCAATGCAATTTGAATGCAAAGCTTACCTTGACAACCGTCACCAGGCCCTCATTAGTGGTAGGATCAGTAGGCACGGAGAACCTGCCGGTGGGGTCGCCCCCGGTGATTCTGTAAACGGCGTTCCAGGCTGGTGTGTTGGGCTGGTCCTTGTCAGTCACTGTCAGGTTAGCCACGATGACATTCACGCGGTTCTCAGGCACCTCACCAAAAAACTGCATGAATAAACCATGAATGTGCAGAAACAGCGGGATGTAAGTGATACACACAAAGTCCTGGTGCACACAGCACAGCAGGTCCAATCCTGGGAAAATATGCAGTTAACTTATCAGGCTGTCATGGTCATCCCGCTCCCTTGCCTCACTTCATAACGCCACTGTAGCATTACAAATTTTACCAATTTATGGACACACCATGCACTCTTCCGGTGTGGGAGGTGCAAGTGAATATTTAGAGGCAAACTGGACACCTTATTCTGTTCTGGGGACAACTCTACTTAGAAAAAAAACCTTAATATTTATTGGGGTGTTGAACAAAGTAAGACACTTTTTAACCCTCAGGTCAATGACTATGCTCTACTGCACACTGATACTATGGGCTGAGATTTGTGCCACTAGAACATGAATTTGAATAGTTAGCATTGAGTTTGAAAGTAACAACTTGAAATTGAAATTACTGTTTTGAAACGAAATTGCATTTTTCCAGTTGAAAAAAATTCATCTGAATACATTCCAAAAATTCAATACATTTCAGCTTCTCAAATTCAGATTAACTGCACGCAATTCAATTTCACTACACTGAGACACACTTTCGGTCCGCAAGGTTGAGCAATCAATCACTGATTCATGGAACTCCTGTTTACGTCTACAAAAACACCTTTACGGCCGTTGAGGGTGTGGCCATGGATATCATACAATAAATGCATTAATTATCTATCATATCTATATAGCCCTGTTTAGACTTTGCTAATAGACCGGCACCGTGGGGCTGGTGACGTCAGGGGTCATTTGCTCGTTATGAGAGCGCGGTTGTACACAGTAAGTTACGGCTTTGCAATCCTTTTAACTCCGTTTGCTGCTGTTCCCTGACCACTGAGAACCATGTTGCCGACATTAGACAGTGGACAAGTTCCTGCATTAAAGGATTTTCTTCAATAATTTCACCCAACAGTGAAACGACAAAAAGGAAAGACGAACACGTTGCTGCAGCCTGAACTTGTTGCTGAGCAGAGCTGCAGGAGCTACAAAGACCTCCTAAAAACATAGGTCACTGATAACATGGCAGTGTTACTGTAGTACTGTACCAATGTCATTTGATGCTGATGGATCAAAAGAGCTGAATCATCATAGTGAACACATATTTAAAACTGAAATTGTATAGGAATTTGTAAATAATAAATCTGAGCAGCTACATATATGCAAAAAGCCAGGATATTATAATAAACCAGCTGTGAGTGTTGTAACCCAGTACAGTACACACCCACACTATGGACATTTCTCTCTGCTGGCATCTGGCAGGAGGAACCGTAGCCTGAAGTGCAGAACAACAAGGTTCTGCAACAGCTTCATCCTTCAGGCTATAAGACTTTTAAACTGCAATGAAATCTAACAATCTATAACTTGTTACAAACCCAGTGCAATAATTTAATACTAATCCCGTGGCACCACTTTATCACTGTTTTAAATGTGTGTTTTTTATGCTTTTATTTTTAACGCCTTGTTAGGCTTCATAATCAATGAAAATATAGGTTTGAATATTTTTGGTGTGGGCATCTGGGCCTTTTTTCTGTCAGTAAACCCCTAGATTTTGATTTTTTTTAATGGTAAAATGTGGGAAAGCTTGATCTGAAACATATTTATATATTATTAACCATGCGTAGAACTGTACATAGAATTGGACCACAGCTTTGCGGTAAATTGACAATTTTTGAATTGCAATTACAATTGCAAAGTAAATTATCTGAACTCAATTACAATTTAATTAATAAGCTAAGGCTTCTCTGTGTAAGCTCTGACTGAACAAAAAACCAAACCAAAACACATTTTTGTAAAGCTATTGTCTCTTATTTTTGTATTTTATTGAAGTGTCAAACTTTGTTTTCTTACCGTCTCTGCGGTGAACTCCGGTGGGTTGTCATTGATGTCAGTGATTCTGATGACAGCAGTGGCGGTGTTGGACAGGCCATACATGGGGTTTCCCTCCATGTCCGTGGCCTGAATGATCAGAGTGTACTGAGGCACTTTCTAAAGGGAAAAGGACAAAAGAGTCAGAAATGAATCAACAGCAGTGGAAACTGTTACAAAAGTACCATTAGAAGCCTTATAAAAGCAGGATTTATCCTCACCTAATAAGATGCTACAACAGGGTACATAATTATTAGTGTTCAAATAAAAGGCTACAAATCTAAACATGCCTTCTTCACCAGGATGTTTTTCTATATAAATTGGATTCACTCCCCACAGGCTGATACGACTTTGTGTACGAGGGTGGGAAAAACATACACATCTGTGCCATAAGCACCATGAGGAAACTAACAAAGGAGCCTTTTCAGTTTTCACATTAAAAACCACTCAGGTGATGGACCAGTTGCTAGGTAATGAGAGCCGGGCAAATTACTTTCATGGTGGCAACTGGCTAACATAAAACGCTGGCCCCGGGGTCGGAAGTGATTGAGCAGCCAACTCAGCCAGATTACCCTTGCTAGGATCGCACTGACTGGCTGTAGCCATTTGTAATATTTTATTTCTTTTTCTCAAACAACTGCGCACACCCAATTAAATGAAAGAGAGGTGAGGTTTGCTGCAGAGGAAACGGAGCAAGAGTGAGGAGAGAGAGCCTGTTTTAGACATAGACATAGATGGTACAATGGGGGAAGGAAAATATTTAGCTGCTCAGCGATGCACACGGTTTCTTGTTGGAGTAAATTGCATTCTAAACGGCCAATTTCTGCTTCTCATTTAAATGGTAATGGACAAACTTCCCTTTGGCTCATTGCAACATTTTAAACATTTAAAACGATAATCAGGTTGTGTTTTTCCACTAATGGATAACACACTAATACTTATCTTAAAAACATATCACATGAAAAATAATCTAACAGTGAAAACATCTTCACTTAACTATAATAACTTATAATAACTAACTATAATACATCTTCACTTAACTATATATGTGATAAATCTATTGAACTGATAAACTGAGATGCTATCAAAGCCTGAGATAATGAACCACAACAACAATATTTAGATTCATTATGAGATCATGTGACTGTGATGAGAGCAGTACCTCCCGGTCGAGGCCTGCTGCCACAGTGATGATGCCTCCAGTTTTATTGTTGATGGTGAACATGTTGGAGGATGGACTCTCAGGATTCTGTGACAAGATCTTGTAGCGTAGCATCCCGTTAGCTGTTTTGGGGTCATCTTTGTCAACGGATGTTACTGTCATAACAAAGGTGCCTGTAGGATGTAAAGAAAGGGACTGGACGTCAACATTGTACCTGTATTAGAGGTGTGAAAAAAATTGATTTCACGATATATTGCAATTTTTTGGGTGCCAATTTTAAATAGATTTTTTTATTTTTAAAATTCGATCGTTTTTTTATTTAATAATTTTTTAAAATAATTAATCACTATTTTTGTGTATTTGTGCAATATTTCAGTGGTTACAATTCTTTCAATGTGTGGTAATGGTTAAATGATGCACTTGATTTTATGATGGCAGTTTTTATATAATCTGTGTTTAAACTGACAATAGGAGAAATTTCTTATTTTTGTGCATTATCAGTAACTCAGGGTGATTTATAACACTGCATTTTCTTTTTTCAGTGAAAATGTGCAAAAACACTAATAATAAATAATAAATAGGATGTTTTGAAGCAAATACTTTTGACTCAATTTGTCATCGGAATGATCAATATATTCTGATAAACATATACTCAACTTGATTTTTCATCTCTACGTTTAATTTTGATATTAACTGGGCAGAATATCACGATAAATTGTGATATATTGCAATATTATCGTATTGTGACCCATTTATGGTGATACGTATTGTATTGCAACATCCTTGCCAATACTGACCCCTACCTGTACCACCTGTTTAGAATCACATCAGCAGCCAAAGGACATTAAAATTTGAGAGTGTTGTTGAAACATAATTAGCAGTAGTCAATTTACTGATTTTTAATAACAATCCTCATTCATTTTAATGACATTAAAAACCACCAATGATGACTTTAATGCAGCGGAACCAGTGTGAACAAACCAGCAGTCTGGGGAAAGCCATCAATGCTGTTTGATGTGCAGACAATGGTGCAGCACAGAAACCCTGAGGCTCAGTCTACAAAGGCTACACATTACCTGGTTTAGAACCCTCGGGAACAGTGCCATTCCAGATCTGATGAGAGAACTCAGGTCTGTTGTCGTTCATGTCGATCACATTGATCACAATATCAATTGGGTTCTCCACCTGGTTGCCGTTCAGGTCCACAGCGTGGGCTCGTAGCTGGAGGACAAAACATAATCAAATGGACTTTTGCACTTTGAGAACAAACAAGTATTATCGCCTGTGCCAACAACCTTGTGTCATGGAAGAGAGGGTTTAAGGCTTGTTTACATTATCCTCTGCACCTATAGTATCTATCATGATCAGAGAATAACATCAATTTACATCAATTGCTTGATCTCCTTCACCCTAAATCAGGGATTTTCAAATTAAACCCAAAAACCAAGAAAAGTGGTAACTCCCTGGCAACCAACCATAACTTTACTTCATATATCAACAAGATTTCAAACCATGCATTTCATTTTACATGGAAACATTTTTTAACTAATTGTAGCATATGTATTATATATTTTTGAATAATCAATATTTATCAGATTAATATTTTACCACAGGGCACCAGTCAGATTACAGAAATTGACGGCTTTAATTTCCTTGCCAACATTATCAGTCTTATTGTAGAGGATTAACATCGCTGACTTTAAATACAATTTTATTGATAATACATTTGTTTACGTTGAAAGAACAAAGATATAGTAAATAAGTAATTATTAACACAAATTCTGAATATGGGAAGGTGGATAAAATGGAATGACATGAAGAATAATACAATGAACAAATTTTATATGGATATAAGAATAATGAAAGTATGCAGAGATTGGATTATTGAAGCTAAGTTAGTTTGATATTTAAGAATGCTGATGGTTTTAATGAGAACTTAGGTTGATCTTAATTAAAATACTGTAATGTAGCATTAGAGCTAGAGTTAAAATGCACAGTCCACACAAGATCATTTTTTTTGCACCCTCTGAGGTTGATTATCTCTGCTACAAATGTAAAAGGTAGGTTTACAAAACTTGTCTTAAAACATTGGAAAAAAAACCTTGGAAAACAATCTCAACCCACACCCACAAAAGTCAAACAGTTTAATTTTTTGTTATCAAATAGTTGTGTTTCTTGCCAGAAAATGTAGACATGTTAGCACTCTTGTAAAAAAAAGTCCATATCCTAAATCGCGGCTGTGTAAACTGTGTTTTTTTTTTGGGTTTTTTTTTAGAAATCTTGTTGTTATACAAAGTTCATGAATTGACAGTTTTGTGTTGGCCTTTTTGCAGTTAAATAGGAAAAATATTATTTATTTTATTGTTTATGTTATTGTTTATTTATTTAGTTATTTTTAATATTCGTATTAGTTGAAAAGGTCACGCCCAGTGTGAGTATGAGCGTAAGCCAATAGTCAAATAAAAGCATGATTATTTTTCCAACTGCATTTTTTTTTTTGTCTTTTTTCCCTTTCCAAAATATCAAATCATGAGCCCATTATTGTCTATTGTAACCCCCCCCCCTCCCCACACACACACTTATTTCTCTTTATGTGATCCAAGTTACAATATAATAGATAATGTACTGTCTCTTTCATATTTGAAGTATTTTTTAAAACCTTACGTTCAGCCGGCAGGTCTTAATGCACTATTCTGATTTTTTTGGAGGAATCTGACTATTTTGTGCACTTGTTACACAGTGAATGTGAATTCTATCAGTTTAGACTCAGTATTAACTGAATGTGACCCTGAAGTGACCCGCATGCAAAAAAAGGTCTTGAGGTAATACATGACCATGTGTGGCAATGATAAATCCACTCCGTCCCCATAATTGCCAATTTTTCCGTTGCTGCCCCTTCTGGGACGCAGCATTGAGACGTTTATTGAATATTGAATGATGTGAAAGTGCCATATGGGCAAAACAAATATCTGATTTGGGCTGCATTTGCCTGCAGTCTCAACGTAGCTCAAATAGCATGCAGTAGTGTGCTGTTTCTTTCTAATATGCAGCAAGAACGTCACCATGGCACTGATTGGTTTTTAAAAAAAATGTGAAATCTGCTGTTCACTAAAATGAACCGACGAGAACAAAAGAAGCAGCTCAAACACTTCTGGCTCTATCACCAGCCTCGGCCCTCTGTGGCCTTCACTGTGGAAGCGTGTGGGTCAGCGCTTTTTAAAACTACAACGAAAGGTGCAAATTATTTGTAAAGTGAACTCCCACATTTTTTATTTAGCCTTCATAGCCTTTTACAATAAGTGATACACTCAGCTTTAGGTCACTTTCAATCTAACTGTTTTCAGATTGATGAGTACAAAGCTATCACAGGCAAAAAGTATTTAAGGTTTAATCTTTGAAATAAATCTACCTGTCAAGGACTTGCTAGTGAAACTGAAAATTCCTGTATGAGCTGCTCTGGAGTTGTTCTACGATTAGAAGGTAACAGACATCTTAAAGTCAAGCAGCAGCTGCAACCAATTCATCTTAGCGCCTTTATAGATTACCTTAAGGTAAGTAGACACCTAATAAAAGCTTCTCCAAGCTTCCCATATCTCGCATTTTTTTGTCCAGGCGTTTTGTCAAAGACCTTTTCAATGTATCGGAAAAACCACTTATTTAAAAAAAAAAAAAGCAATTTTACATCTTAAGGTTACAATGACTCAAGCAGAGACTTAAATCACTCTAAAATCCTCTAAATTCTCAGACGGATCAGTCAGATTTCCTGGGAGACCCTGGTCTTTATCAAGTCCTAGGAGAATGTTTAGGCTACACATGACCCTCACGCACATGCCTGCTGGCAGGAATGTACCGTGCCGCCAGGGAAAACACACACCTCCTGATAAAGCAGGCTGGAAAAACACATCTAAAGCTATGGTACATCATGGAAGGCTTTCCCCTAAACAAATGTGTGAGTGACTTACATGGAAGTTGGAGATGTGCTCTCGATCAAGGGGCTTGTTAACTGAGAGCTCTCCAGAAATGGGGTCGATGATGAAGATGCCTGTGGGAGGCTGGTCAGCACCAGGCCCCGTCACACTGTACCTGAGGGAGCGGTTTTTGTCATGGTCTGAGCGGATCTGTGGGTACAGATGATTTGGAAAAGATACATTAAAACACAAGTGTGCTATCATTTTTATCACATTAAACATTTTATAATGCATTATCAATTTTACATAGTGTTTGTTTTGGGACTCAAAGCCGCTTTACAGAATACAGGAAAATAAAAAACACAAAGAAATAACAATAAAAGTAAAAGAAAGGTTAAGGAAAATCATTATTATTATTATTATTATTATTATTATTATTATTATTATTATTATTATTATTATTTCTTTTAATTTTGACAATTAAAAGAAATAATACAAGTTTCCTATCAGAAATATTTATTGCCTCACTGCATCCAATTCTAAGTGTACAAATCACCATACTGGATCATCAATCTCATCTTTTATTTGATAAGCTAATGCTATTTACTCTGTAATGTCTTCATATCATGTTGCTTGAAAATCAGTGAAATCTATCTACTGATAATAAACAGAAATAGATATCCAACATTTGAGAAGCCGCGCCAAACAAATCTAATATTTCTGAAAACTGCCAATAACTTCACATGGAATTATCCGTCCTCCAATCAGAGAATTGAGTTAAAAATAAGCTCCTATCCGACAATAGCGGTTCTCACGGTATTGAAGAACCGTCTTTCCTGACTTGTCTATCCTGTTTTCCATGTAAACTGAGACCTCCATCCATTCTGATCAACATCTCCCACTTCCTCCTGTAATACATGCATACAATTACACCAATACAGGCAAATATCTATAATGACCACAACTATGTTGAAATTTATTCACATTTTTTATCATTGGCCATGTTTACATGGGAGCTTTTATTTCTCTTTAATTTAGAATAAAAGTGAAATCCTCTTTTAACTGACCTTTTAAAACACTTAATTCCTAATGCTAATTTAATTCTGAATTAAACTTAAATCCGAATTACGGTAGGTGGCTGGTTTATTTCAATTTTAATTTAGAATGAAATAATTCTATAATTATTTAAACCTCTTTCTTGTAAACACTTAATTCCGCTATAAATTAATTAATTATAATTAATGCGTGATGACGTGCTCCTGACGACATAGTCCAGGATGACTGGCCGGACTCCAGCCAAGACTATTTATTTAATAAGAGTCTTGGAAGACATGGATATAATGAAAAGAGTGGATGGACGAAGGCATAAACATGCTGACATTCACACGGACACAGACTTATTGCACACACGGACCTCGGCAAATGGAACAGCGCTTCATCAGGGTACGAAGCTCCAGAGCTTCAGTAATGATGCAGGGATCATTATAAAGTTTATTTTTCACTCATCGTCCTGTATAGTGGAGGCAGAGCAACCGTTGCATTAACCGCTGGCTTTGATTGACCAAAGTACGGACTTCTATCTATATTCTCCTCTTTTCTATCTCTCTTCTGCTCCGCGGAGCAAAGTGAAACCGTATGTTATTGTGGAGCTGATGTTTCAAAACTACAATAAAAATAAAGGTGAAAACAGTTCTCATGTGTTCTTCTATGTTGTAGCCAAAAAAAAAGGTTTGTTCTGTGTTTTTCTCGATAGACGTGATACGTCACGTTCGCCCCCTGTCCAGTCGGTGCCCTTACCAACACCCAGACCTAAAGCGGAATTGAATAAAGCTGAATAAACCGGTTTTCCATGTAAACCTCAATTCGGAATTACTATTTCCATGTAAAAAAAAGGAGAACACTTTAATTCCAAATAATTTAATTTGGAATAACTAATTCTGAATTAAAAAAACATCATGTAACAACCGTGGCCAGTGAAGAAAAGTTACATAGAAGCGCTTTTGAAGTCAAAATCTGAAAGGACAAGTTATATTTTATAAATGTGGGTACCACATAATGTGTAAAAAAATGTATCAGACATTGTTTTGGGAAAATAAACACGCACAATGTACAACGCCTAACACATTGTAAGGAGTAGCTCCAGAGGATTGACTTTTGTTGTCTGGTTCATAGCTCCAAGCTATGAACCAGACAACAGTTCTATGTATCCAAGCCACCCCCACTGAGCCTTGCCTCGAGAGTTGCCATGTCACTGAGCGAAGATAAAGAATAACTACAATGTGTAAAAAAGTGACAATGTCTGAACCGTACAGATGAGTGTGTGAGATTTCACTCACATTCTAAATAATGTCTCGTTTTGCTGGTACACATTTCCATTGGAAAAATACAACAACAACAAACTATACAACAGCAGGAAAGAGAGGTGTGACCTTTAGCAAAGCTGTGTAAATATAGAGCATTTAGGCAAAGCCTTGAGCCTGTGACCCTTTGAGGGAGAGCCCAGGGCAGAGGAGAATGAACAAGGTTGTCATATCAAGCACAAAGCTTTGACTTTGATGTTGGCAGACCAGTATGTGTGAGTATGTGTGTGCTTGGGTGAAGTATATTACCCGGACGAGCTCTTGTGGGAATGGGCCTCGTGAGTTCTCCGGGACATTGATTGGGGGGATGACCCAGTCTCTCTTCATGCGTTTCAGTTGGCTGTCCGTGTTTCGTGATGGGAATGTTATTTCCTTTAAGTCCTTGGACATGGCTGGAGGCGCAGCAACTTCCTGGATCTGATGAAAGGAAATGATTTAGTGATTGAATTTATTTGCTGCATACATTTTAAGCTGCGCTCGTTGCATTGCTCTGCAGACATCAGTGTGGGTTCACAGGTCGAAATCTCTCAGCTGTGCTGCAGAAAGCATTCATGACTCGCAGATACAGTATCTAATCACTGGATGTGCTTTGAAGTATCTCCACACTGTACTGCACTGGAGTACAACACAATGTGGGCATGTTTTTTTCAATCTTTTAGTACACTTCAAATAAAAGACAGAACATTACAGCCATGCAATGTCTGTTTCTCATACATCGCAGGGAGAGATTTGTCATAATACAATGGACTTACTGAACAAATAGAAGAAGAACAAGAACAAACAACATCTCGGTGCTGTGGTTATATGCTTCTTTAAACATTCTCACTGTGGTGACTTGTTATTTGTGCAACAAAAAATACAGCCTTACAAATTTCATAAACTTTCAAGTCTAAACCAAAACATAGTGTTCTGAAAACAGGAAAAATCCACAAATTTGGGAGCAGAAAGATCCCCGAGAGGTCTGGGATCTATTGTCTGGAATAAAAGTACGGTAGTAGGAATACTGCATTTCATACCAGAATACTAGCTGTCTGGGTCAATGTGTGTGTTTTTCCAATACAGCATGATTTTGTTGTTTCCCACAAACTCTGATTTCCTTACAGAGTTAATAGACTCTAGCATCTTCCAATTGCCTGTTGGAAAAAAATCTGTGTTTATGGGATTTTCCTGGTGTGTTGGTCTAACCGTTGGTCTGTATGGGGTAAAGGTTGAGATAAGCTTCAGTGGATAGAGATAATGGATTTGTTGAACTGATTTAGTTTAGTTTGAGGTCCTCTCCTTCAGTCCATCTCTGTGTGGCACATGACCAAGCTCTTGTTCATGATTGATCAGTCACTTGACTTTTCCCTGGTGCTAGTGCTTGTTTTTGGCCTCATCTGTCCATTTAGTTTATTGACGTCTATTGTGAGCAAGTGTCTGTTGTCAGGCTTGATTCATGTAGATTGAGTTGCAGCATTGTTTTGAGAGTCCAAACTGTGCCTCAGCCTGGATTTGTCTGGCTGTTAAAGTGCTACTTGTGCAAAACACAACAAAGTTCCTTTCCTTCACCAGCGCTCGAGACTGCGACCAAAATGGTTGCGTATGCGAGTGTTTTTTCAGTGTGTGCGAGTCAAAATTTTATCTGGTCGCATCCGTGCGAGTGCGTATGGATGACCTTATCATGAACAGAGCGGCTGAGCGGACAGATGTTCAGCTGTGGTTCTCCCAGGGCAGGGGTCTGCAACATGCGGCTCTGGGGCCTAATGTGGTCCTTTGACTCTTTTGCAATGGCTCCCTATAGCTTTAAAAAAAAACAACTGGTGAAATAAAAAGTTATTTTTTTTACAGATTTAATGATTAATGACAAATAAATCAGAACTGTGCTACCACTGGAAAAGTTAGTGTAGAGCCCTGTTCACAAATCTTTAAGTAACCTTTGTCTGAAGGCCTTCAGGGTAAAAACGGTCCATGACTTCATGCATTTTGAGGACATAAAGGACGTCCTTTTCTGTGTCTTTCAACACTAATCTGGATTTAACAAAATGTTTGACTTGAAAAAAACAATTCAAACGTTTTCTGAGACTTTTCTGATTGTGTAACACAACAACTTTGAAATGCTTTCATTTATTCAAATGCATCAACCACTTAATGCATGTTGCTGGATGATAAACTAATAGTATAGGCAACTACTCGAGGGGTATTTATAGAAAAGCAGATTAGTTTAACAGTGATTATTAAAAAGTAGGATTCAAATCTTCCCAAACATCATTCTATCGTTTTATTTTAGAAACCTCTCTTCTTCTCATGTTTTGTTAAAGGTTAACAATTCATTCATCTCAGGTTTTTCATGTTTACCACATGCTATGTTAACGTTTTTCTGTTGATCAAATAATAAAACTGTGAATTGAGTATCTATTTGTCAGTAACATTACTGAAAGCTTGTTAGCACACACTTTAGTAGAGTATAATGGGAATTATTCAGATCTTACTGGAGTAATCTTACAGTGTAAGCAACAAACATTCAAAGAGAACAATTGAGGAGAAAAACAAGCTGTCATATTCAGCAGAACAAAAAGGCTCCTCTAAACATAATTTAATACTAATTTAGAGTAATCAAAAACGTTTTCCTGCTATCACTCTTACTGTGGCACAACATATGATAGGAATAGTAAGTCTGTTTGCTGCTACAGCAGCAGCACAACACCAGCCCAGCATTGCTGGAAATGGCAGCCTTCTTCTTATGTCCTGATAAAATGCAGCCACGCAGATAGAGCCGCTTCTATAATGGATCTGCCATCCTCCCTCGGCTGTAATGAATGAGATCTGAAACAAAGGAGGCTGGTACCTGAAAGCCAGACACTAAACACACAGATGGCTCAAATTGCCTTTGCTGCTCCAGAGACTGAGGAGACTGAAGTAAGGCCAGAGAAAGTTAAAATACCCTTGAACCAAACGAGACAGGAAGGTAAAACTGAAAAAAACTATAGGTCACATGTGCCAATGTTACTTGATGATAGTCGGGCATTTATTGGAGCTGTGCCGTCCCTTTGAGTATCTTCCCTACTGGTATGTGTAATTATTTGGAGGATGACTGGTTTGGAGGTATACTCGACTCCTGCCAACTGCTACTAATTGCTCCATGCAAACGAAAAAATTAATTACCCCTGGCTCACCTTATAACACGGCCCACATTCCACCATCTCCTTTGTCCCACATCTGGGAGCTGTAGCAGCCTCCGCTAATCATGTTTGAAATCTGATTATATTGCTTTCACCAATGTGTGTGCTCTCAATCTTGTGATGACTTGTCGTATTTGCCGCTATGTTAATAAAGTTGAATTGAGGCGAAAATGTAGGAGATGCTGGTGGACAGATAGAACACAAACACGTGTCGGTAATATCATCATTGCCCTAATAAAATGGGCACCAGGGAGAATTGTAATTATTTGCAACTATTGTGTGTGGAATGATGAATGGTGGGTGATGGCTACAGCCTAACTCTGACCTACCAGGAATTTGAAACCCTCCGCACTGGGATGGTTGCTACCCTCTTATCAGCAAGTCTGCTTTCTGCAGAGTGTTGGGCTGAGTGATGGTCTGAGTGTTTATGAAAGGTTGGGAGGGATGCTTTGGGCCGCTTGGGTTTAAGACAAAAACAAACCATTAAAGAAACCTCTCCCTCTCGGATCCTAAACGGAGACTTTAATGAAGGTGGAGAAAGTGGGTACACACTCCTTTTAATGAGGAAATTGTTTGTCTGTCATTGATTAAAATGTTTCCCCCTTGGCCGCTGCATTCATGACACTAATATAAAAATCTAATCGCTGATCTGATTAAGGGATACATGATGATTTATGACAGCTGGGGTAAGATAACTGCTCACGACCTCATCATTTATAAATGTACAAGATACAGGAAAGTCAAGTCCTGATTTCATTACCAACAAAGGGTGAATCCAACATCTCACCTTGTACAGGTTAGACTGAGGCTGTTGTTTAAAATGGTAAATAACATGTGTGTCAAGCTCATTGTCAGATTCTTCATTTTGTCTAAAAACTAAGGAAAAACTGCTGTAATGAGTCAGTATCATTTACCTTTGACCGGCTGACAACAGTGAATAATGGGATCATTAAAATCACATATCCCTGCAGGAGTCTCTGCAGTAAATGATTGTCACCGGCTAACGATGGTGTTTTGAAAATCCCTGAAATCATTACTTACTTGGTCTCACTTTAGCTGAGCGAACTGACACTATCCACACGCAACTGTCAGCATTAACGTTTAATCTGCACCCACACAATACATAGCACCCACCTCTGAGATAATCTACAGTGCCATGCATTCACAAATGGCCACTTGTGCAAGTGCATTACAAGATTAAAAAGAAAATCACATTGGTCTTTGTAAAACAAATGTGATTACTGTATCTGGGGGTGTTCATTAAGTCAGAGGAAGTCTAATTATCTGAGATCCTACAGCAATAATAAAGCTGTGCTCCTTTAACCCAGGCGTTGCAGAGAAAAAACCAGTAAAAATAGCATTAATGTGTCTCTGATGCAGGTTTAAAGGCAGCAGATGTGATTTTTCACCATTTTAAAGCGTTTTAAACCTAAGCCTCCACACAAAACCAAAATCACCAAAACTGTAAAATAATATAGAATTGTAGTAAAAAGTAGATTTATAATCAACAATTCTTAATTCTGTTACTATTATTTTTTTTACAGTGTAAATGTTGTTTAAAATTGTACCATCCTATCAATCTTGTTTAGTATGTGCACTGCTTTACTACACAACTGCAGCCCTTTTTCATCTTTAGTGAGCCACCATTTTGACATGAGTACATAACCTTCCTAATTGATGGTAAATGACTGCTGTGCATCCGGTGGAGGGATTAAAGCAGTGCTCTGCTACTGTCCCAGATGTCTGTTATGTTTCAAAGCACTGAAAATGTGTTTTGCCTACGCAAAATCAACTTCATTGGAAGCTATTCTGCATCTGCTCTCTAACCCATCACTGACCGCGCTCAGTGTGTGTGTGCTCTTTATAAATTGACACATTACGTTTTAATTAGTGAGCATCCATCCAGTGTCTAAGAACACCTGCTACAATTTAGGAGACTAGTCATCTGTGAATGTGCAGTGTGTGTAAGAGGAATACATTTGATCACCCCCACCTCCCACATTCTGTGATAGTCACACAGTCAACAGAAAAAGCCTGGAGGGGTTGAGGTGAGCTCACCTGTTGGTTGGAGGACATCAGATGGACTTGGGTCACCCACTGCTGCTGAGTAGTAGCGTCACTGGCCTTGATCACTAAAGGTGACACGAGGGGGGCGGAGGGCTGAAGAGTCCTGGTAGCGTATACGGAACCATCAGCATCTATCCGGAAGTAGGATGGGTTGCTAGACTCGAACTTCACCTCACCACCTTGGTCACAGCTGATAAACCTCACTGCAAGAAACCAAAAAATATGCATTAAAGTTTAAAATGAACCTGACATTAAAAAAAAAAAAAAAAAACTGGAAAAGCTCAAAGGAAAAGAGAGAGTGGCAGTAGGATAGTAGGTCCACAAAGGTTTTTTGACTCTCCTTCCTGCTCATACATTATTCACTTCAAGCTGTGCCCTACGGGTATTACTCAAAACAGGTGCAGTGAAGGAGAATGATGGAGAGAGAGGAAAACAGGAGAAAGAGTGAAATGTTCCCCTTAAGGGCTATTAAAGCTCAATCTAAAAACCTCAAACGATACGTTTAAAAAGCTAATCGATACATTAGATTGGTTAGATGCAGCTTTGTTTGTGTTGTAGGATCATGTACTGGTGGACAGGTTGTTTTTTTTCCCAGTTAAGACCATTGAATGCTCGCTTTGTCCCCCATGACATACAGGGATGCCTTCTGCGGATCACTACCATCTCTGAGAGGCGAGATGTGAGTGTGATGTTTATTTCATAAGCATAAAAAAACACATTAAAACTCAACACACTAACGTGCGAACGCATCACGTCCCGCAGGTGCCTTAGTGGCAGTGCTACAACACAGGTTTCTGTTACAAGTGAGTGACAGCACAGCTCAGTTGATGTACCTCCTGCTTGCACACAAACAAACACACACACAAGCCTCAACACCAAAGAGCTTTGTATGGAAATAGTTCTCCGTCATCCCCCACTGCACCCTAGTGTTTACGGCACATGAGAAAAGCACAAAGCAAAAGATCAAAATTCCTTCAGGCCGCAAAGATCACAAGGTTGCCATAAATCTTTTGTATGGAGACTGTATTGGTGCCCTGATGAATTATTAAAACAGATGTGGAATTACTTAAGGAAAAGCCTTGAAGGAGGGTGCCTTATCTTCCTTTGTGCTGCTACCTTGGGGACCCACTGATGTCTTCAGAGAATCATCTGCAACTGAGCTCCTCTGAGCTTCAGTGTTGGGTGAAATAGATAGCATTGTTGGAAAGCAACACACATCTCACAACTTGTGAATCTTGCCAGGATAAAAGGTGTAAATGTAACACTTGATGATGATGATGATGATGATGATGATGATGATGATGATGATGATGATGATGATGTGCACAAACAGGTCAAACATGTTGTGGGCTAAAAACAACACACAGAACACAAACGTGTGTATCAGCTGAGTGAAGCACCTTCCTTCTTTTCTGCCCATCTATGGACATTTGCATACGTGCAATGGGGTTACATTAGGGCTCGGCGATATAGAGCAAAACTCATATCTCAACATTTTTTCTCAAAAAGAATCAAATTCAAAAAGAAGTCAAACCAGAAAGAAAATTCAGGGTTAAATTACTGATGCAAAATGCCAAACAGGCTCAGTTATTAACAAGTAGTTACACAACATGAGCCAGTTTGGGCTTTTTCTCCTATAAAAGGACAGCATGTGTGAGTGAGTTCTATAGTGTGGCTTGTTTAGGGGAAGGTCTGGATTAGAACACACTCAGAAATCCATCAAACTGTGCATTTCATGCTGTTCTGAGAAGTAGCAAAAGCAGAGACTCCTAAAACTAGTACTTTAATACAAAATAAGCTTTAATATATATATATATATATATCTCCAAAATATGGAAAAATTGTAAAGAAGGACACTATTTGACTGTACTCTTTGAATAATATTAAATACTTTGATGATGTGATTTGTACTGTGTGATTATATAAATAATATAGGCGATATTGTAATTTTCTATAATGCCAAAATAGAAAACTCTATATATCTTGAATCATATATTGCCCTGCCCTAGGTTAAATGGAACATTTTTTGTGGAAACGTTTTTTAGATAAAAATGGTCATCTATCCAGATAGAGCCTGGTGGCACACTAACTGCATTTACATTATGAGCGAGTCAGCAGTCCAAATATTCAGGATGACATCGGCCTACTTCAAAAACACAATTTATATTGACCACCTCCCTCCTGACTACAATTACTTCAATTACTTTGCCCAATTAGTTATCTTTTCTCCTTCGTCTTTGAACTCGGCAGAGCTGCCATTAGATGGATGACCTTCTCTCTCTGAGGGTTTTGCCTCAAAGCCAGGTGCCTGTAAACTCAAAGCCTTCAGGCAATCACCAGCCATCCCAAGTAAGAGGAGAGTCAGACAGAGATGGAATACAAAACGAGGGTCTGTCAAGGGAATTCAGGATAAAACAGAAGACACTTCACGTTATATGGTGTTTGCAAAGCTTCTGTAGTGCAGTTTTCACTGTAGTCTATCCATTAGGAACATAACATTAAGGTATTGAATAGTGTATATGAATTAAAACAAGCTAAGGCCTAATTTCACGTAGGTTAACATAAAACATAAAAACAATGCCGGATGATGCTCGAAGTGGAGCGTGAAATATATTGTATTGTAGTGTGTCCTCTATCATTATCCTCCTCAACCCTCTTAATTTTTTCGTTTTTGTCATTATAAACAAAGACGTTTCCTAAGTAGAGGTCTAAAACTTGAGAATGAAAATATGTAAAACACAGGAAGCACTGAATTAGATGTACTATTAAACAACTCTCATTAAATCAAGCCAAATGCTTTTCAGAAACACATCAAATGTCAAAACCTATTATTTCCTCATTATTCTTGTGCAAATTTAGGCTTGATATTTATGGTTCAAATATTTCCCATCTATCCACAACAGTTCAGTCTAAACTCATTACAAATGAGCAAGGCTTAACAATAGCATTTGTGATTATATTGTGAAATATTCTAACCCCAAAGGGTGCATTTTGACAGGTCACATGACTTGCGAGCGAGCAAAGCAGGCAGGAAGAGAAGTCAATGCTGCCCTTTAAACTGTTGCGTGGGAGAAGTGATGCATTGTTGAAGCAAGGGACCGTCCCCTGCTTCAACACAGCTTAGTTTAAATGGCTGCATCTGTGCACAAGATACAACTATTAAAGTTACTGTAAAGCAGAAATACATTGGTGTCTCATAGACTGTAAAAAGAATGGACGACGCACACTCACGGGGAAATGAAGCTTTTATTTTAGTGCTCCCCCTGCTGACTGGCTCCTCAATGATAATGGATGGGATTTTGGTCAAATTGTACACAATCTGTTTCCAAACCTAAACACTGCTGTGATCAGTAGTCATTATCACCCTACCTTGTGTTCAAGTGCTCATTTTTCTGTTTGTTTTAAATAAGTTATTTGAGGTTGTCAATGATTGACAGCCGCGGGTCTTGCGTAACTCTACTGTATGTGGATAGCATAAGCAGCTACATTGTGAAGGAAAGCCGAGACGCCATTCAACTTTTCCGTTCAGTTTTTTTGTCTTTTTTGAGCTACTAGTACTAGTACTAACCTCTGTGATCGGATCATCTGAACAACACGTTGTTAGAATTTCCAGTGGGAAAGATTCTGAAGTTATTGCCGTAGCTGAGCTGCGTAAGTCATCAAGTCATCAGAGCAGCTCAAAACCATAAGCCTGAGCAGATTGCACAGTAAAGCTTTGTTTTATACATTAGAGTTTTATTTACCATATTTCTAGGCTATCTTGTCAAGTCAAGTTCAGACAGTGTTTAGGAAGTGCAGTCCGCATGTTTACAGATCATGTTTCTAGAAACATGTTGTAGTAGTAAAACCAAAGACGTGTTTGCATTATTGTTTTAATCTGCAGTTTGGTTTGTGTGATTTATTAACGACTTATATACTTATGTTTACACCACACTTGTTTGGCAGAAATATGTTAGATTGTTGTGGTGAACGCTCACATGACTGCAAGTATTTAGTACGTTTCAAATTCAAGTTGATAAATATGCCCTATTTCTAGAGATGTAACGATTAATCGTAAGGCAGTTAAAAATCGATTCATAGGTATCACGGTTGATATCGATTTTCTGAAAATGGAATCGCAGTACTTTTTTTAACCAGCAGAGGGTGGCGTGTACAAGTGTAGGCGGCGGGCGGAGTCTGCTAATACTTTCTTTCTGGCTGCCTTCTACTCTTAAATATGTTAATAAATGATTCATTGCCCCTTTAGCACCAAAAGAATATCTATAATATTACGTGAATATCTGTAAAAGTCACGTTTTTCTATTAGCTCTGTCTGCTAGCATAGCTTCTCTTCTTCGCTGCAAGATTTCTGCATGCCAACCGACCACTGGGTTACCAGGGCCCTCTGCTGGTCCAAACAAATATGACGTAAATCAGTGTAATCACGTTTTTTTTTTTTAAAGTCCAATTGTTAAGGCACAAAATACATTTTCAGTTGCACTTTTAAAAGAAAAAGAACTATTATGCAGTTTTGCATTGTTTATTATAGAACCAGAATTTAAATTAATAGGCTTCATTTTCATTTGTATTATTCCTTTATTTATTTCATTCAAGATTTATTTTTAGTTAAATTGCATTGTTTTGAATTGTTTATCAAGGAATTCTTTTGACAATGAAAAGTAAAAGGAAAATAATACAGTATTTTCTAGTTTTTTTCCCAAAAAAAAAATTTGTCTACAGTCCCATTTTGTAAAATAAATCGTGAGAGAATCGTATCGTGAACCCAGTATCGTGAATCGAATCGTATCGGGAGTTGAGTGAATCGTTACATCCCTACCTCTTTCATATTAATTCATACTTCATTTATCTTTATCCTAACATAAGCACAACATATAAGAAAGGGCAATGTATGAATATTAAGTATTAAATATATTGTTTATTATCATACAGATTAGTTTATTTCTTGTTAGTTGTAAAACCCATGAAAATATGACCTTGAAAAAAAAAAAATCGCTATTGGATTATTTTCAAATATTGTTCAGCCCAATTCTATACCAGTAAGTGGTGGCAGGATGCCAGTAATGCAGTCTGACCTTTAAAAGAAATACAGATAGCACATGTCCAGCTCACCTGTTCAAATTCATCATGTCATTTCAACAGCCACTAAAATGTTAAAGTATTTAACAATCTCTCACTCTGTACACTTACAGTCACATGTCGTCACTCAATGCACGGACTGCATTTTTTTAGGTAAGAAATGTGTCCATCAGGACAACAGAGACTCCTCACCAGCCAAGCTACTACTAAACTCGCAGCAAGCACAACCATTTTCACTGAAAATGAACAGGAATGTCCAGCAGATGTGTTTTCGTTGTTCAGACAGGTTGTGGTGATGATAAAAAAGACAAAAATGTTGATAGAGGAACTTCTGTAATGTATTTACTTCTAGATGTATTGGCTCCCTGAGGCCCAAGGCATGGATAAAAATCACAGCTACCACGCCCTGTCACACATGTTGTCATGGGCACAGCAATAACGGTTTAAAGTAGACAGAAATGCCGATGCAGCACTGCAGGGATCAGGGGTTGGGGTTAAAAAGGAGGGGGTTAGGCATGTCAGCAGAAAGACCCGTCCGAATAATGCCTTGCACAGGGGCCCAAAATTACCTCTGACTCAATGGTCCAATTCACAGCTCTGAAGGCCAAACCCCCATCCCTAACCGACAACACAAAAACTGCTACTAACCTTTCCCATAGTGCAAGAGCGCCTCATTGTTGTTTGCTCTATCACGTGATAACTAACTCAGACAAACAAACAGAACAGGGAAGGGAGAGGCAGAGAGATGCAATTAGGTTGAAATCCAAAACTCAAGAGTCAGTGGTAGAAAGATAGTTTTGTAGAGTCTCATTTTGTAAATATATGTAGACTGAAAGTGAGCGACTGAAAGTCTCCATTGTGTTGTAAATTAAAGGATTGAACCTTCTCACGTGAGATTCTTCCATCATTCATTTCTGGGAAATGAGGTCACAACCAACTGGGAAATACGCAGCAAGTTTAAGTGTTTCATCAGGATTCTGCAGCTAAACGCAAGAGAAAAAAACCCAACTCGCCCAAAACACTCCTGACAGAATGCATTATCCACCAATGAATTTGAGCAACTTTAGCACACACAATGAACAGCATTGGCAGTGAGACAATGCAGTGTGAGGCGGAGGCTCCAGCTGAATGTGCTGTGTGAGATGCCAGCCCCGCTGTTTATAAGATCTTGTTAAGCCCCATAGGAGCTCTCGCTCTGCTCGCTCAATTCAAACTGCTGTGATATGAAATCCTGAGCTCAACCGAAACCAGGGAAAAGGCACTGAATTAGGGTCAGTGTGCACACTTAGTGCCCAAACACAAAAAGCATCTATCACAGCGCAAAACATAAATTGTCCTAATATTGCCTACAACTGCTAAGAGAAGAAGGAAACTCAAAGTCAGGTACGTGCTCACAACTATTAAATATATGTTTGTGGCTCTAGCTTGGCTGTGCCAGACTAAACCCTCTAAGGAGTTTTTCTTTTAATGCACATCAAAAAACACTAAGCATTCCATGCATTTACAGCTTGGACAAAAATATGTAAGGGATTTGCTTGGGGGGGATGACAATTAAATATGTGGCATATTATTATATTATATAGTAAATGTATTGAATGCAATTAAAACAAAGAGAAATTGCATCAGGGCATTTAATACAGTCAACAAGGAGATGATTCATTTTCCTAGAATGATTGCAGTTTCTTTCGCACTCGTTTTACATCATCTATGCATATTGTTGTTCTACTCAACATTAAGATTATCGTGGAGAGGCCCTTTGAAAACATATTGAACACACCCCACATAATCTTTACCAGATTGCTTAATCCCAAACTATAAACTTTGCAGATTAGCCCTGATCTTATCATAGCCTATCACATTTTTAGTAAACATTTTCTATACAGTCAAAAAAATGTCACGTGACTTGATCATATCTATAAGAAAAGTACAATGCGAGTCGAAACTCAAAAACAACAACATTTCTAGTGCAACTAATTTGTGTTTGCTAATTACTTTGAAAAAAAAACTACAATCAGATTTTTTTATTGTTTACATGAGTAATGGTTAGTCAGTTGAACATGACTGATGAGAAGGGAAACAGTGAGGAAACATCCCAATTATTAGCAGGCCTTTGTTAGTGAAATGAATCAATTGTGTGAATGATCATGCCATTGAGGCTGAGAGCTGAAAATGTTAAACTACATCCTTCTGCATTCATCAGCACACAGTTACTAGGAACAGGTATAGCGATAATGTGATCAAATCTGAATAATAAGAAAATCTGAAGCGTTTACATCCTTGAGTCTTACTTTTTATTCATTGTTGAGTTCAATTACAAACAAAATTGCACTGTTTGCATTACAATTACACGCCCATCATCTGTGGTCGAAAAAGCGGTGAACCACCAAACAGGCCTTCAGCTGCCAAGTCTCACTGGTGCACATTGGACTAAAGACTGCGGTGTCCTCTATTACTTTATTACTGCTCTCAAATTCAATCTAACAAGTAAACCATGGTTAGTAAAGAAAAATGTGTACATTTTTGTTAATGTTTAATCACTACAATTAAAACTAAGATGGATTAGATATTGTAGGCTTGCTGGTTGGTTTGCATTTGGTCATAAAACTTAAAAAGCCAAGTAATCTGTTAATGACTAGAAGCTCCCCCTTCCTTTGCTTCTGGTATCAAGCTGTGCTGGCTGATATTTTCTCAAGAGGCTGATCACAAGGGCCAGGCACTAAAGCTGCTGCAGTGCAACCTGCAATGTGACATTATTAGGCTCTTTTGATCTAAAAAACACATACTCAAAGCTTCTTACTTCTACCCTTGATCATGGGTGTCAAAATGCCACCATGGAAATTCAAAGAGACAAAAAACAGAGACTAGGGGGAGTATAGGGATAGATAACTTCTGCTGGCACGCTCAGTGCATTTGTAAGGCATTCTTGAAACATTAGGTGTGTGATTTCTGTCCCTTACATCAGGTGAAGCACCCACAGTCACCAGCTCAGTGCCACATCGATCCTTCTGCACTGCTTTATAAAATAATCTCTAGTGTATCGTTTCAGTCATGCATCAAGTCACATTCAATGAGTATGAGTACAGGTATATTTAATGAAATTGAAAAAGTAAAACCCGTATATGACCGACTCATGACAGAGTGAAATATTTCAAGCCTCTATTTCATGAAATTTTGATGATTGAGGCTTCCATTTTGTGTCTCAGAAAATTACATTATATAAGATCAATAAAAAAGTATATTTTAAACAGAAATGTCAGGTCAAGTCTGTTCATTTCTATGCACTCAATACATGGTTGGGCATGAATTACTGCAACAGTGGCAACGTTTACATGGGAGCTTTAATTCCTCTTTAGAGCAGAATAAAAGTTTAATCCTCTTTAAAGTCACCTTGTCAACACATAAATCCTAATGCAAATTTAATTCTGAATTAAACTTAAAGCCGAATTAGGTGGCTGGTTTATTCAAATTTTGATTCCGAATTAAATAATTCCTCTTTCTTGTAAACACTTAATTCCGCTTTAAGTTAATTCCGGTCATTCTGCACATGCGAGACTTGCCGCGATGACACGCTGGTGACGTCATAGTCCAGGATGGCCAGACAAGGCTATTCATTTAAAAAGAGCCATAAAAGACATGGACATAATAAAAAGAGTGAATGGCCAGAACCTCTGTAAACGGTACAGCTTCATCTGGGCATGAAGCACCAAAGCTTCACTACTGATGCGTGGATCATTATAAAGTTTATTTTTCACTCATCTTGTATGGTGGAGGTAGAACAGCTGTTGCATTAACCACTGGCCTTGATTGACTAAAGTATGGACTTCTATCTCTCTTTTGCTCCGCGGAACAAAGTGAAAACGTGTTATTGGCCACGTTTACATGGGAGCTTTAATTCCTCTTTAAAGCAGAATGAAAGTTAAATCCTCTTTAATCTGACCATGTAAACACTTAAATCCTAATGCTAATTTAATTTAGAATTAAACTTAATTCCGAATTAGGTGGCTGGTTTATTCTGTTTTGAATTCCAAATTAAATATCCATTTCTTTTAAACACTTGATTCCGCTTTAATCTAATTCCGGTTGTTCTGCGCATGTCCAAACTGTTGCGATGACATGCTGGGTGACGGCATAATCCAACGAGGTGGCCCGGAATAGAGCTGACAGAGCCTAAAAAGATATGGATATAATCAAAAAAGGGGATGGATGGAGGCATAAACATGCGGAAATTAACACGGACCCATGGACTAACACACACATGGAAACGAAACGGCTTCATCGAACGGGTGATGGGCTAAAAGCGTCCCCATACTGCTGCACAGGCTGTAATATCACCAAGTTTATCATTGGAACAGTTGTTAGAGCTACTGTCTTTACCAGGGAGCAAATATTTATTACTGGTTATTGTTTTATGGAGTTTTGCTGCTCTTTATTTACTGGTGATCAGTTCATGTCTCTCTTCCGCTCCGTGGACCAAAGTGTGTTATTGTCAAGCTGCTGCTTCAAAACCACAATCAAAATAAAGGTGAAAACAGTTCTCATGTGTGGTCTTCTGTGTTACAGCCAACAATAAAATGTTTGTTGTGTGTTTCTCGCGATAGACGGAATACGTCATGTTAGCCCTCTGTCCATCAGAACCCTCCCAACCCCCAGAACTTAAGTGGAATTGAATAAAGCCGAATGAACTGGTTTTCCGTGGAAACCTCAATTCAGAAATACTATTTCCACGTAAAAACGAAGCAGAACACTTTAATTCCTAACAATTTATTTCGGAATAACTAATTCCGAATTAAAAAAAAACATCATGTAACCATGGCCAATGCAGCGTGACATCGAAGTGCTCAACTTGTGGCACTGCTCAGATGTAACTGAAACCCAGGTTGCTTTGAAAACAGCCTTCAGGACATCTGCATTTTTGCATCTGTCTCTCATCTTCCTCTTGACAATACTCCATAGATTCTCTTTGGTAGGTGAGTTTACTGGTCAATCAAGCACAGTAACACCATGGTCATTGAACCAGCTTTTGGCAGTGTGGTCAGGTGCCAAGTCCTGCTGGAAAATGAAATCAGCATCTCCATAAAGTTTGTCAGCAGGATGAAGCATGAAGTCTTCTAAACATTACCTGGTAGATGCTGCATTGACTGAACTTCAGAAAACAACAGTGGACCAACATAAGCAGATGACATGGCGGCCCAAGTCATCACTGACTGTGAAATGTTTCATGTCATTTGGAAGTCAAGGTCCTAGAGTCTGGAGGAAGAGTGGAGAGGTACAGATGCCATGTTGCTTAAAGTCCAGTGTGAAGTTTCTATAAATGACAAAAATATTGAACTCTAGACGGCCACAAACAAAATGTGCTGTGCATAGGGGTACGCAATGACGCTACAGGGGTACTTGAGAGGGGGAAAGAGATGAAAATGAACAAATAAAATAATTAAAAATGGGGTTTTATAATGTTTATTTTTAGTTAAAAATGATAATAATAATAATGATGATGGAAAACACAAAGAGCAGTCTTGGTCGCACACCAGGCAGGAGATGACCAGAAATGATAAAAACTATAGTAGTGTAATAATCGTTACTTGTAGGATTGGCCTATGGAATAAAATGAGGTTTATATTGTATTTAAAAAAAAATAGTAGTGGTTTAAGTAGTGGTTTAAGACAGTGGGTAAATACATTGTACTGGACGTGCCTGCATGTATATTATTAAAAAACATATTAATTATTCCAGGACTTTCTGTCCAGTGACAGTTATAGACAGGCAGGGCTAGTACACAGCAAAGCACAGAGTTAATTAATACTGTGATTGGTCCTGAATAAAGGTGATGGAAATAAATGCACAGCGGGGCAAAGCTCATTCCCTGGAGAATGACCACAGAGGAAGCTATTTGAACATTATCAGTTTTGATCAGATTAGCACAGTTGTTTATTAGAATGTGATTACATTCTAACAAATTGCTTAACCTTTTGTGCCACTGCTAGAGATGAAGTTCATTTAAAACCAAGTCTAGCCACTGTGAATGACAATAAACAGACTGACGTAAAAGCCCTTTTTAAAAAAAGAGACATAGGCAATCATTATATTTAAACACATTTGAGGCTTTCATTACTTGGTGTTGAAGTATGGAAAATGACCAGCCTGAGCAAACACAATAGGAAGGACAGCTCATGGAAATCAAAGCAATGTAACAAAACAGTGTGAGTAATGCAGCAATTTGCATGCACTACTTCCTGCTATCTGTTAAGTGAGTCAATTTCATTGACTGAATGGTAGGAGTAGCAGTTCATAACAGCCAGTACATAAATATGGGAAAGGCAAATTACTGGTTCAGTGTACACAGATGTAGACATAAAAACAAGGGCTGGGCGATATGACCTTAAATTAATGTCACAGAATAAATTGAATCGCTTCACAGTAACATTATATATATCATAATATAAACTTAAAGTGTAAAAACTATAATAGGAAGTGTTTGTGGATGCAAAATTGATTAAAAACCAAACAAAATCAAAACAAAAATGTAAATATGAGAGCATTTATTGTGCAGATCTCGAAACTCAAAATTAACTCAGCACTGTATCCTGCAAACAAAAATTACATTGTTGATATTTTAAATAAAAACAGTAACAGATTGTTTTCTAATAACGTAGCTATGCCAAGTTGCACTTATGCCATATCTGTTCAACCTGGTGGAATAAGTAAATCATAATAGCTTAACATGTTACACTTACAAACAGAAGTTTTAACCTATTAATGACTAGAAGCGCTGCTGCCTTCACCACATTAGTGCCGGTCGGAATTTGACGTCATATTTTACAATGATTGACAGCCAATGATTATGCAGTACGCTAAATGGGCGGGGCGTGTTACCTGGGCTCCTCCCACAGGACTCTAATGCGCAGATTCTGGCTCCAAATTACATCAAATATGCAAGATGGTCGTGTATTTTGGCTTCAAGTGTGGGGACTATAGAGGTCCATTCTTTTTACAGTCTATGGTGGTTATGCACACCTGAGATTCTTCCCTGAGACCCCATGACTTCAGCATATTCTTTAATCTGTCTGCTATCGCTTCACTCATACAGTCATCAGGGAAATATGAAGTCTGTAAGCACAGACAGGACAGTTATGAGTTACCGGTTACAAAATGGATTGTGAGGCTGATATAAAGCTCTGCGGTGCGACTCGACATTAAGTCCGTATAGTTATGAAATATTTGAATACACAGAGGTCATTCAGAGCTGGCTATACAGTTTGGGCATTTCTGTTCCACCATGTATCTGCTTTAAATCATGTCATGAACCCGCTGCATTCTACCGATTGGATACGGACCACGTCTTTAAACAAGTGTATTGTAATGGCTGATGTAATGTCAGTCCAACGCTTACTCTTTCTATCATAGAGCGTACGCTTCAAACAAGCTTGATTAATACAAATCTGCGGTTGAGTAGTCGGGCAAACAGGTTTCTTCACTCCTGTGGCCGGACACGATTGCGTTTGAGTCGAGCTCATCCTCTGGCTATCGTCATATGATGTTTTGTTTTTAGACTGTAAAACAAACTAGTTGTGCTACCTTTGCTTGCAGGCAGTCACTACACACATCATTAAATCACTATTTTCTGCTCATTGTCTGACTTTTTAAATCAAACCCGAGTCCAAATCAGTGACCGAGCACCGTTTTTTTACCAGCTCCTCCTGCTTTGTGGTGCTTAAAGCCGTAGAGGCAAAAACAACGATGTCAGCAACAAGCCATATAGCGATCGGTCAGTAGATTCCAATTCTCTACTGTAGGCCAAATTAAAATAACTAGTAGAGTGCCCGTTGGAAGTATGTATTCATGTAGTGGGAGCATAAGTACAGTTGTCAATTATGGCCAAATGAGTATGTGTTTGAAGGTTGGCTGTACAAAGAGGTGTACATACTCTGTACTCTGTAGTGTTATAAAGGGTTTATTTGCGGGTGCAAAGTATAACAGCTTGTGCGATTTCCCTGGTTTAATTGTATAGGACATGCGCATGATAAATGTGTTTGTTGTTTTTTTTTACTCATTTTTATATTTTGTTCGTTTGGTGTATTTTTCTGTAATGAATGTTTTTTTTGCATTCATTTTGTGTATTTTTCTATCTTTCTGTTGTGTTTTTGTGCATTTTTTGTACAATTATTGTTTTTTGTTGCCATTGTAGTGTGATTCTAGAGTCATTTTATGTATTTTGTATCTTTTTTGTGTAGTTTTGTTGTCATTTTAGTGTATTTTTTGTATAAATATTTAGTTTTGTATATTTTGAATAAATTTAATCCATTCTAAATTCAAGCTGCTGTAATCAGGTGACCTTCACTATGTAGCACCGTCTACATAACATGTAAACACTTAGATCTGACTACAGTCACTACCACCCTATGAACGGGTGTCGTGACACAGACTGTAACCGGACTAAATAGTGGTTCGTTATACACTCAACACTCACATACCTGCACGCATGTCACGTAGACGGTGATCGTTAGTGAAGAGCACCTGATTGACATGTGTGTGTGTAAGACTCTCTACCTGGGACTCTAATCTCCTCCGTTGGTTCTCTCTCACACACGCGCCGCGGAGAAATGTGCAGCTTTCAACACAGCAGCCATTTCCCGTCAATAACTTCTGGGTCCCGTCATAACTTCCGGGTGTCCATAGCGTATGTTCAAACTAACATGAAAATAAACATCACCAAATAAGGAACAGTAAAAAAAAAGTATGTTTCCTCAAAAGAAAAGTCCACAGGAGCAGTGAAATAGATATAGATGGTGCGCTAGCGCCCCCTCACACTCTGAGGTCAAAAGCTGAATCGGTTTCACTTCTGGGTGAACATGAATGTGCCGTCAAGCCGAAATAAAATTAAAATAAACATTTGGAAATTACCAAATGACTCCAAAATAACAGATGCTCACACTTGGGGTATTTGGAAGCCGTTGAAGTTTTAGGTGGAATGCGTATTGAGATGTGCGTTAACATAGTGCTTCATATATTTGTAGCCCACTTTTTTTTTTTTTCTCAAACTAAATTGTACACCTACACCAACTTCCTAATGCACCAACTTTGACTACCATCACACTCCAATGAAAAAGATGATACATTTTCAGAATTTCGAAGAAAAAAGTAAAGGTGGGTTGACTTTCTGTCAGTGGAGCTTTTCTCAGATGGGCACAGAATGATGGTTCCCAGCATAAGGAGCATACTGGCATCAATAGAAGCTTTTCTTATTAGCAGGTTTTTCTAAAAGCGGGCAGGTGGAAACACCACTGCTGTCATTGCTGTAACAGACGTAGGAATCATCTACACAAGTGTTCTGATAAAACACTGCAGGCCAAACAGATTTATTCTATTTTAAAATCAGCTGTAAGAAATACTTTGCTGCTAATTGCATGATAAACCAATTTACCACGTATTCCTCACAGTCAATCTGTTAGAAGCAGGAAAAATAGACAGAAGTAAGAAATAGTGTAACAAATAAACACACTTTGGAGTAAGGGTCAACCAATATGTTCTTTTTTTTAAATTATTTTAGGACCCATGCCAATTAATAGTCATCAATGAAACCAATAACTGATTTATAGAACAGATATTCATTTGCTGTAAAAAAAAAAAAAAAAAAAAAAAAAAATTGGTGTCAAAATTTAGAATAACACACCAGGGATTAGACTGAATACAGTATTGTTATAATAAAAAAAGACCTTAAACTAGAATGCACTACATCTTGGTTAAAAAGGTTTAAGAGTTTGTTTTTTTTATCATATAAAAACAAAAAGTGTAGAGATCTCTAAGTTCACTGAAACAAATACATAAAATGGATCCCTGGATTTGAATAAAAATCAAAGTAAAACCTGAACTGTGCGGTACAGTAGTGAAAAAAAAGCTTCAGTGTCAATTGGCTGTCACTTGCTGTGTAGCCAATCAGTGGGGGCTGTAGGCGGGACATTGTTACACAGCCATCAGTGGGGATTTTAGGCAGATTTATATTTTGCATTGTTGGAATGTCCTTGTTAAATACATATTTTAATACATTTGGAATTAATTTATTCTTTGAAGCATTAATTTATTCAATTGCAATGTTTTAATTTTAGTGAGGTTAGTATGCATTCATAGCCATAAATGCAATGGCATAAATATTTCTTTCAGTTTTTCGGTTTTCAGCTTTGGTTTTCGTTTTCAGCCAAGAATTTTCATTTTGGTTCATTCCTACTTATTACTAATCATGTAGATGAAATGTCAACACTTTTGTGGTCGGATTAGAAGAGTCGCTATGCAGTTCTCTGCAGGGTGGAGGTGTGCAGTCACGCTGCACCGCTGCGTTGTCATTCAAGGCTATGCAAATGACAAACTAAGGTAAAAACTGACACGGTCCACTGCATCCAATTACAAACCCGGGCACACACACAAACATTAATTTTCTCCTCACTCTTTTCTCAGTGTGGAATAATCAATGCAAAACACACACACACAGGATTTCCTTATCATGTTCCTCTCACTGAGGGGCAGCACAGAAAAGTGAAACTGAGCTTGGAGGGATGCGAGTTCCTCACCTACTGTATCCCAGCTGCAAAAAGAACTGAAATTAAACACGTCACATGTGGCACTGGATGGTAAGATGTTGGTGCTATGCCTTTCAGCAACACAAGAAATACAGTTTTCATTTTAGTCTGTTTTCCCTGTGATGCCTGGGGGGATATGAAGAGAAATGAAGATCCTCTTTGGATTAGTAACAAAGACGAAGACAGAAGAACGAGGCTGGACGCCTCTGGAGAGAACAATTATGTTGTAAAGCTTTTTTCTGTCTCTCTCAAAGTGGGGAAGAATATCCACACACTATATTCTGCATGCAAGAACAAACAAGCAATTATGTGATAATCAAGGAAATTGTTCCTTGCGGGTTAAAAGAAATACATTCAAAAATGTAAAGAAAAGACACAGAAAGAGAATAAGAGTTTGTCCAAGAGGACATTTAAAATACTTTGTTTTCAAGCCAAACAAAGCCGATGAGTCATTGTGACAGGCAGACCATTACAGCTAACAAGCATTATCCTCATTTTACTGGCTTGCACTGCACCACATCACAAGGCACTTGAATGTATGGCTCCAAAAAACGTCTTCGTGTGAGGAAAGCAACGCGACACATGGAAAAGCAAACATTACAGAGTTGCCAGGTTGAAAATATGCATCTTGCCTAAGCTCGGAGTGGGAAAAAAAATCCCCTCCTCAAAACAATGACGGCAAAGAAAAAAACAAGCTTCTTCAAAGAGAAGGATTAGGGCAGCTGCCAATTCAGAGTGTGTGTGTGTTTGCAGCAGCACATTTGAATCAATACGTGTCAAATTCAGCTTGAAACACAATTAGCTTGTGCTTAAGGAAAAAAAGATGAAAAACACAGAGAAAAAAAGATTAAAGATAAGCCCAATTCTGGTGTGAAAAAGCACCGCTTTTCAGACACATGACAGCTTGTTATGTGCTGCTTCAGTCAGACAAAGAAAACAGAGGGAAGCATACATTTCTATAAACACTGCCTTAAAGTGTCAGCCCGGCTCATCCCTCTGTACTGCTCCAATTCTGGGTGATATCACTGTTAAGCCGACATTACTTCGACTCGTCAGACCCTCCCCCACACACAGTCGAGGTCAAGTAGGTGAAACCAGAAAGAAAAGGGAGGGGCTTACTTGCATCTCTGTCTAAAAGCCATTAAAGACCATATACCAAAGTGCATTTCTGGTGCTTTTATTTATCATTCTGAGTTGCAATGAATGTTTCTCGTGCCTTACCAACATTTTGCTGCTGAATCTGAGCATTTAGAGGGTCTTGTTACCCCTTTTTTCTGACAATTTGAACGATTGCTATTTCTAACATTTTTTAGAAACAGTTTTCTCCATTTTTTTTTTTAATTGTTCCAATAATATGAAAGAGGTTTAAGTGTTTGCGCTGATTGAACACCAATCCTGAGCTTGTTCCTGGACTCTCGTCACAGTGGATGCCTAGTACTACATTGGCATGCATGCTCATGAGGCATTCAAGGACAGTTCTGGAGTGATTTGAGCATAGCACAAAACAATAGTTAAACACACCAAAAAAAGAGAAAAATAAATCTTGTCCTTGGAATGAAAATTCACTCAGAGAAGTAATCCTTATCCGTTGAAGTGAATCTAAATGATAATCATGAGCAAAACTGAGATCCCAAATCCAAGAACTAAAAATATGATCTCCTAATATAAACTTTTTCAAGAGTCGTAAAAACAACTGCATTTTGCGTAGCTCAAGTTTTTCTAAATAAACCTATTTCATTCAAAAATATTCAGGTGATTATGTGGCCTAAGTTGAGCAAATAGTACTTGGTCATGATGTTGTATTTGGATGTTGGTCTTAGGCTTTTGGAAAGAGCTCTAAACATAGGTCACCAGTGGTTTCATAAGTGCTACAAAAACAGTCCTTATGGAATCCATCCATCCATCCATCTTCTCCCGCTTAGCCGTTTCCGGGTCGCGGGGGCAGCATCCTCAGTAGGGAGGCCCAGACTTCCCTCTCCCCAGCCACTTCCTCCAGCTCTTCCGGGGGGACCCCGAGACGTTCCCAGGCCAGCCGAGAGACATAGTCTCTCCAGCGTGTCCTGGGTCTTCCCCGGGGCCTCCTTCCGGAGGGACGTGCCCTGAACACCTCACTAGGGAGGCGTTCAGGGGGCATCCGGCTCTTCTCGATGCGGAGGAGCAGCGACTCTACTTTGAGCCCCTCCCGAATGACTGAGCTTCTCACCCTATCTCTAAGGGAGAGCCCAGCCACCCTACGGAGGAAACTCATTTCGGCCGCTTGTACCCGTGATCTTGTTCTTTCGGTCATGACCCAAAGTTCATGACCATAGGTGAGGGTTGGAACGTAGACCGACCTGTAAATCGAGAGCTTCGCTTTTTGGCTCACCTCCCTTTTTACAATGACGGACTGGTGCAGACTCCGCATCACTGCAGACGCCGCACCAATCCGCCTGTCGATCTCTCGCTCCATCCTTCCCTCACTCGTGAACAAGACCCCGAGGTACTTGAACTCCTCCACCTGGGGCAGAACCTCATCTCCAACCCGGAGAAGGCACTCCACCTTTTTCCGGTCGAGAACCATGGACTCGAATTTGGAGGTGCTGATTCTCATTCCAGCCACTTCACACTCGGCTGCGAACCGATCCAGTGAGAGTTGAAGGTCACGGTATGTTGGAGCCAACAGGACCACATCATCTGCAAAAAGCAGTGATGCAATACTGAGGCCCGAACCGGACCCCCTCAACGCCCTGACTGCGCCTAGAAATTCTGTCCATAAAAGTTATGAACAGACCACCAACGGGTTCGGGTATTGCCGCCACGACAGGCACCGACTACCTTGCGGCCACAGCACCGATCAGCCGCCTCAGCAACAGAAGCACGGAACATGGCCCACTCGGACTCAATGTCCCCCGCCGCCTCCGAGACATGGTTTTCCCGGAGGTGGGAGTTGAAGCTCCTTCTGACGGGAGACTCTGCCAGGCGTTCCCAGCAGACCCTCACTATACGTTTGGGTCTGCCAGGTCTAACCGGCATCCTCCCCCGCCATCGGAGCCAACTCACCACCAGGTGGTGATCAGTTGACAGCTCCGCCCCTCTCTTTACCCGAGCGTCCAAGACATGCGGCCGCAAGTCCGATGACACGACTACAAAGTCGATCATCGAACTGCGGCCTAGGGTGTCCTGGTGCCAAGTGCACATATGGACACCCTTATGCTTGAACATGGTGTTTGTTATGGACATACTGTGACGAGCACAGATGTCCAACAACAAAACACCGCTCGGGTTCCGATCAGGGGGGCCGTTCCTCCCAATCACGCCCCTCCAGGTCTCACTGTCGCTGCCAACGTGAGCGTTGAAGTCCCCCAGCAGAACGAGGGAATCCCCAGAAGGAGCACTCTCCAGTACTCCCTCTAAGGAATCCAAGAAGGGGCCTGTGGGCAAAGCCCCGGCCACTAGGCGCTCGCACTCGAGCCCCAACCCCGGGCCTGGCTCCAAGGTGGGGCCCCGGTAGCGCCAATCCGGGCGACGTGAACTGCCTTTGTTGTTTAATGTACATATATGGCTATTGAACCACTCTTAGTCGGACCCGTCACCTGGGACCTGTTTGCCTTGGGAGACCCTACCAGGGACATTAAGCCCCCGACAACATAGCTCCCAGGATCATTCGGGTACTCAAACCCCTCCACCACGTTAAGGTGGCGGTTCATGGAGGAGCCTTATAGAATATTTTCTATTCCTTATGGAATAGAAAATATTATTGATTCATTCTCTAAACCTCGTAGATGGCATCACATAATGGCGAAAACTGACAGTGAGTGAAAGCTGGTGTGTTGATGACGGGGCGGTGCCTCACAAGGAGTGTTACTGTAGCACAAACACCAAGTGTGGTACAGGTTTAGATGTGATTTGATAGACCCTAGAATAATGCAGTCTGTACATGTCCTAACCCTCGCATTATAGTAAAAAAAAAAAAAAAAAAAAAATCTAAGAGCATCACTCTCATTCCCATTTTAGAACATTAAACACTTGCTCAGCTTGATCACAGTTGGTAATAGTTTGGCCTATAAAAGCTCTCAGTCCAAGACAAGAAGGACGCCCACATGTGGGATTATAGATTCCACTTAACCTGACATACTTGGATGTGGACAAGGAGTGGAAACTGCATGAACCAGACAACACTAAGAAAAAACTTGATTTATTGAGTGATGTATTGAAAAGTCATACTTAACTCAAAGTCTCTCACTGAAAAACTACTTAAGTAACAGTAAATCCACGAATCAGTGAATAATAAAGTACAAATACAGTAATTTGCCAGGCTTGGAATCAGAGGGTCCCCATCACTGTGGGACCTTAAACCTAACTGTCTCTCCTGGTTAAATAATGATTAAAAAATAAATAAATACAAATACAATACATACGGACAGCACAAGGTTACACTATATGAACTACAATACAAACATCTCCAGCATCCGTGCCAACAACATTTCACCCAATGAAGCAACTTCATTCACTCTGATTTAACATCACTGGCTGCTAAATCAAGACAAAAAGAAACCAGTACTTTCGATTCTTATGAGAAATGTCAGACTAACGTGCTTGTCTGTTGTCGGTGTAAGGTTGTGGAATACTCAACAAAATGATCTGAAGGTTTGTTCAAATATTTGTCCATTTAAAAAAATGTATAGGGCAAAAAAAATCTGCCAATATGCTTTAGTAAGTCAACTCAGGGTGAAAATTGTGTGGGCTGACGGGGGAAGGTTCGTGGGGTTATTAATTATGTATTTATTAAGTTAAGGGACAGAAATATAACATTTTTATTCTTCTTACTGCTTCTTTCCAATCATGAAAATGTTTCATTTGGACTGTGATATTATTTGATGTAATAATCTATGTTGGTTTGTAGGGATGTAAAGATTAATCGTGAGACAGTTAAAAATCAATTCAAAGTGTCACGTTTCACATCGATAATCTGAAATTATTTGAATACTTTTACAGCAAATTACACTATATAGAATTTGAAATTCAGGATGCACCACCGTGTTTTAAATCAGAAGTGTGGAAGCATTTTGGCTTCCGAAACAAAATGAAAGAGGTGAGAAAGAAAGAACATGTGAAATACAAGGTAAGAGGGGAACAGAGAGGAAAGGGAGAAACAAGAGAGAGAGAATGAAAGCCATAGTTTGTTTATTTATAATATTTCTTTGATATGGGATTTGTTTTAAAGTCCAATTGTCACATTTTCAGTTGTACTTTTAAAAAGAAAAGGAACTATTATGCAGTTTTGCATAGTTTACTGTAGAGCCAGAATTTAAATAAATAGGCTTCTTCTTCATTTGTACTATTTATTTATTTATTTATTTTAGGATTTATTTTTAATTAAATTGCATTGTTTTGCATAGTTTATCAAGGGATTCTTTTGACTATGAAAGATAAAAGAAAATAGTACAGTATTTTCATTTTCAGTCATCATTTGTCTACAGTCTGAATTTGTGAAATAAATCGTGAGAAAATCGTATCGTTAACCCAGTATCGGGAACCGAATCGTATCAGGAGTTGAGTCGTTACATCCCTAATGGTTTGCATTTTCATGACAGGAACAAACAAATACATAAATAAATGTAGTGAAGTAAAAGTATAGAATTTCTTTCTAAAAATTCTAAAAAATATATTTTTAAAAAGAAGGCGACTCCTCTCACATGCATCATCTGTGCTAAAGGAAGTGCAGAATATAAGCATGTGGGAAGCATGTTTGTGGAGAACAGGCCTGACTGAGGACAGCCTGTGTACTCCCATGTAATGAGCTGAACTGAGTGGGTTCAGAGTGGCTTCTCTGCAGCTGTACTTTATTACCCACACAATAACTGCCAGATTAGGGAAACTGGAGGGAGAAAGGAAGGGAAAAGAAGATCTGCGGGGGAGAAGGAACGGAGGGGGCTCTAAACACATCTGGGATGAATTTGTCTGCAGCTATAACACCAAACCACAAGCACGACCGCGTACAAATCTGTGTCTGCTCACAAAGGCCGCCTGCGGAAATGTTTCGAGACCTTGGGTTTTTAACACCAGGACTCATGGGAATACTGTGTCGCCTCACGCTGATAGCAGCGCTGGTCAGGGTCACACCATCATTGACAGCTATGGCACTGGCACAGACAAGCAGGTGGTGCAAACATGTGAAGTACTGTGGACAGCTTCCCACGCCAATGTGCAGTCCTTTCACTTGTCTATCACACAGTTCCTTCCTTAAGTGTATCTGTCAAGTGCGGAGGCTTAAAACTAGCTTGAACAGCTGGTGTGTTGACAATCAGGTGAATAAATGTATCATTATTTTTGTGCCAGCGTTTTTTAAATAAAGCTTTTTCACATTATTTCCTTAACTCATTTTAATTTTCTAAAGGGCCACAAGATTCTGCTTATGTCTATCCCTGCTCACCTGTGGCGCACAGGCGGGTACCCCTTAGAAAGTATGCCCGTCTGTCACAGGGCTGACAAAGAAAAACGAATGCACGTTCATTCATTCCAATGGGCAATTTTGAGACTCAAGTAAACTGAACATATATGTTTCTGACATGTGAGACAAAACTGAACTAGCAGGAGAAAACACAGAAGAAGAACATGAAAAATACACACAGTAATCTATAGCAGTATTTCTCAAATGGGGTACCCATAGGGGTACTCGTTGGCACTACAGGGTGTATTGAGAGAGAGAGAGAGAGAGAGAGAGAGAGAGAGAGAGAGAGAGAGAGAGAGAGAGAGAGCGAGAGAGAGAGAGCGAGAGAGGAAAATTACCAAATGAAATGCCAGTCTTGGCACCAACCCTAGGCATGAGATGACCGGAAATGATACAAACAATATAAAGTTATTCAGGAGTCACTAAATCAGTGTTTTTCAGTGTGGGGTGATCTGAAATTTCTGAAAAATTTAAATAGATTTTTGAAATGTTTTTGAATATTATTTTTTTCTTTTAAATTATAAACTAAATCTTAGACAACAGTATTTATATACTTTAACTTTGTGAAATATAAATGAAGTTCTAAATTTCAACAAAAAAATATATAAATATATCTGAGCTCAAACATGATCAAAATCTAGTTCTAGGAAGAAAAAAACTGTCTTTGGGGTAGCCAGAAATTCTTGATATCAAAATGGGGTCATGATCCAAAAAGATTTGTTTCCACTTATTTACAAAATTTGTATTATCTAGGGATGTCCCGATACAACTTTTTCATTTCCGATACAATACTAATATTGCAGCCTTGGTGAACTCTCTCTCTTTTCTTTAATAAAAAAAAAAAAAAAAAAAAAATACTTATTTTGTGGAATGTTGGAAAAGGCTTGATCAAGTGATGTTACTCAAACAGAGAACAATAGTCAGGGATGAGAAAAACTGACCCATTTATTATCAACCAATTGGTTAAAAACATTTTAACCTTCAACATGATATCTACAGTATTCTACAATTGAATAAAATAAATAAAATGAGTGTTATCACTCGTTCATTCCATCTTTATGCTCTATAGTTGTTTTTAAATAGTTATTTAAGCAAAATGTTGTCGTCGGACAAAGGGGGTACTTGGATTCAGAAATAAGATAAAGGGAGAACCACTGATCTATAGGTTTCAACAAGAGAATCAAACCCAGGGTGTTTTCGCAGTGAGGCAGTCTTTAAGAATATCCCACTGTGCTGCGTACATTATGTACAAATATGTCTTTTTTAGAAATGTTATTTCTTTACCTTTATTATCTTGGATTGATAACAGTTGGTTTAAATTTTAAAAATTAACTAAATTACAAATCCACTCTTTTCTGCTGAAAATGAATGTATTTGGGTATTAAGTAGTGTGATTGATGCTTGTCCAACTCTTGACATTTCAGTCAAAGTATTTTAATTTAGCATAACCTATAAATGTTTACGTCAAATTGAAATTTACATTTTTGTTGTAAAATGGAAGAGTGACTGTCCTCTATGGGTTGGCACCCAGTTATTACAATCAAATGTTATTGGCTGAGAATGGTGGTTTGCGTGTCACTAACCACCACTGTTGGCCCCGCCCCTCCCATAAAAACTAGCACCTGTTGACATTGCAATCTGTGGCGAGTACTGTATATTGGAGTGAGAGAATTGTGAAAAAAGAGGTATAGTGAGTATTGTACAGGTAGTTAGCATAGCTTACATTGTGCTTTGGATATTTTATAGTATAGACTGGGCGTGTCTTCACTATTCCAGAAGCCCTGGGCACAATCAAAGCATTTTTTAAATCTCTCCCGTAGTGAGACATCAGCAAAAACCTTTAGTTTAGTTTCTCTTAAAGTGTAAAAAATCATCACAAAGCAAGAACAGTGAAAATGTTTATAAATAAGTCCACAAGAGGAGTTTTACTTTTCCCAGTAGTTTCTCAGTGCATAGATCTACAGAGATGTGAAGTGTTTTTTTAAACTTCAAACACAGCAAGCAGCCATGCTGTTTTCCCTGGTGTAACCCAACCTGACCCAAAGACAGAGAGACGAATGAGAGGCAGGGCAGTGAAATGCTGTGTTTGGTTGGCTCTGTCCCATCACTCTGCATCACTGAAACCTCTCAGGCAAACAAAAAATATATACAGGTTCAGAGTGCTACACCAACATAGGCAAGATTCACCAGAAAGACATCCCACTACTATTGAAGCTTACTGAAAAGCTGCTTTATCCCCACATAACGGCTTACACACAAAGTAGTGATTAAACAGCAAACCGCACTGTTGCACTCTAATCTACCATCATGTTACTGATGTCTGTGCATTTTTCACACACCTCCATCCTTTCCATGAGCAGAGATTCATCAATGCTTTACAGTTCAGATCCAATCGTAATACAAAGAGAAGACAATTACAATTTTACTTTACTTTACTTCGGGTTCATTCAGGAGTTGGTGGTGAGGTGACACATGCAAAACTAGTGGTGAACGCACAGCCTGGAATCTTTACACCAGTTCAGGAGTTGGAACCAACAATCCAACCACAGCTCATCTCTCTAACCTTAAAAACCAAATTCTTTTATCAATAACTGAGTAATTCTCAGAATTGGATTTGGTAGACTTTGCTTTGATCTGCTGTCTATTTCTAACCAAAGGCTGCAGTTGTATTGGCAGAAGCTGGCCAGTGGGCACATGACACAGGGCTGAGTCTTCAAGAAATAATTCTAAGGATTAAACTGTTCCAGGTGAGTTACGTTTGATTTCTCTCAGACTTCTAAGCTGGGCCTGCAGGTTAAAGAATAGAAATTTGCTGGACTGAAATGGGTCGGACTTACTTGAAGAGCTGAAACAAACCAGCAGGAATGATGGAGGTTGCCTGTGCTGGTCTGGTTTTATTACTATGACTGGTCTTCACCTAAAACCACCTCATTCATACGCCTCTGGCTTACTGGAGTGGGCGCAGGAATGACGGTTTAGGTTTTTTCCAGGCCTAATCCCATTACTCACAGTGGTTGCTAATACCACTATGTTGAAGTGAGACTATTATTCAATTTTGTGAACAAAGTGTGTCTGCACAAAGTGTGTGATTCTGTGCAAATACATGTGGGCAGTAAAGCGAGTCATCTTGGGATGATAATGAGATTTTATTTTTTTTGGTTCTCATCCTCTGTAGTAAGGGTAAGGGTATTTAAGAACCACAGCTTATAAAAATGAAATGTTATGTATATCTTAAAAAACAGAACAAGGTTATATACCTAAACCTTTTTTTGTCTTTTTCAAAGACAAAATATGAGTGTATTCCCTACCATTAACAAAGACCATGTTCAAAATTAAAGACAGTCAATATGATCTTAGAGAAACTGGCACAGCGGCACAGAATAATGTAGAATTATGTACCTCTCATAAATAGAACTCATAAATAGAACTCTTAGTCTTAATAGATATATGAACTCAAACTAATTCTAAGTTTATGTGTAACATCTATATATTTAGATTATCATTATGTTAGTCTGTATTATTTTCAGTTGTTGGTATAAATGCTATGTTGTTCAGCTGATGGGCTGTAGGATCATTTACAAAGGGTAGGCAAAATATGCACAAAGCTTCAGCCAACTTTCAGTATGACCACAGGAATTGCAATTTGAATTATTGAAGCTGTATTATATTTCTGCTGAATCTAATTATTTTGATAACAACAAAAATTCAAGCAAGTCATCACAAAGCCAATGTTAGTATAGTATTGTCAGTATTGTGTACACGCACAAATGCATATATAGACAGTATTTTTAAGGTTAGTGTTTGCCATGCATACACCTGTTCTATACCTCATGTTCCTATCTAAGAAAAAGAGCTTTATGTGCTGTATTGATCATATTTACATGATGTCGTGTCATTTATTTATTTTGTGCCACATTTTTAATAAATCTCTGTATTCTGCCTGTATACACACAAAAAACACTCACCAACAACAATTATGTGCATAGAAAAAAAATTCTCAATTATTAAAAGAATATTACATATCTGGTTTTCTTCAAGGCTGCAAGGCTGATGAGGATTTTTCAGTCGTTATGTTTGGGAGTTGTTACAGAACGCCATCATTAAAAGAAACAATAACTCCATAATAGCACTCAGCATTCTTATGGGTTTCTGCCAGTTTTGGTTTGGTTTATTAAAGCTATTTTGATCTGTAAGCTGCTGAACCCTGATGCAAAGTGCTTCAAGTTGAACCAACTTATTTATTTGTACAGTGTTTGGGAGCAGCTGCCTATGAACTAATAAGGTCTCCTCTTCTCCTCAAGGACCACACAGGACACAGAAGATATCTGACCTAATAACTCACATGATATGAATTCAATAACACGTGTCTATGGTGTAGCATGCGTGTTGATGGGGGCAGTAAAACACACTTTAATATCCTAGTGCACTGAGGGCAGTTTGGGTGTAAGTCTTTGTCCACCCCGCTGCTGATGCAGACTGTAACTCTCATGCTAACGCTGAGCTAGTGCTGAAAAAAATGCCCCTCTGAAACAGGCAGACACAGCAGCCTTTAATAATGCTCGGCTGACATTTTTACAGCCTTTCCACTTGTGTGACGCCAATGCAGAACTTTGGAGCCTTAAAACTCCCTACTATGTCTCATAACCCAGTTCACGCCAGTATGCAAGCTTTGTGGAAATTAGACTTTTTAAGTTGATTTGTCAGCGTGCGACTTGGCATCCGAGGGCAAATAATTAGCTTGCAGAGGTGATGCTTTGGCAAGGCTGTTGAATGCAGCAAAATATGCCAAACGTCATGCTATGAGATCACAGGCTGCCTGCCAGCTGTGTATTGATGGAGTGGAAACCTTTCAAGGTCCTTCAGCATATGGTTTGAATCAGGCACATCAGAGGCACACTGGACTTTAAAAACAAGCAAAGGCCCGGCATATTTGGAAATGCTGAATTAATTAAAAAACTGAAGAAGACATTTTGAAATTCTTACTGACAGGTCGAAGAGTCAACGATGTACTCTTGCAACCACATACCTCTCAGCCAAGTACTTGCTGCATCAGTGCAATCAAGCAACCATTTTAAATCATTGCCTGAACAGCATTAGGCAGCCAGTGTCACCGTGGCTGAATGCCGCAGTCCAATTCAAATCAAGGTGTAAGACCATCGTTGGGGTTTTGCAGCCCAGGTAAACTCAAATAGGCTCTATTTAACTCAACCTGATAACTGCACATTCCTCCTACCACCATTTAAAAGGTGGTGGCAACAGAGACAAAGTGCTAATACTTATATATTGGTAGCATGTTTTAAATTGAGGAAGAAATTAACATTAAAAGTATGTATATGAGAGCGGTTGTGTTGGGGCCATAATGTATGGCTGGGTGGTGCATTCCTGCACACAATAATAATCTAATCAGTGGTTTAAATAAGTCCATGGGTGGATGATACTGTTAAGGGTCAGTCTGTCGTCAGTCACCATAGCAAGTTGCAACCTTGAGTTAGTCTGTCCTTCCAGTCGGTCAGTCCACTTTCCATTTAATAGCCAATGCTATAACAGCAGTCAAAAGATCAGCGTGTATGTACACTCTACTATAGTGTATCAGTTGTACATTAATATTGGCCATTACAGCAACAAACAAGTAATAAAATTGTTCCTCTTATGGCCACATACAGGGGGTCGAGAGTCCCCTAGATAGCTTGTAAAATGTCAAATATTTCTTAGGGCAGACCCTTTACATTCTATACCCACCAGCGGAAGGAGGCATCCTCCCCCACCCATAGCCCTTCTTCTGCTTTCTCTTTTCCAATAAATACTTACAAAGGTGGTTTATTGTATGTATGAGTGAGTTCACTGACTTTAGTGTTCATATATTCATTGGCACAGCACACTAAAAGTAAGCGGCAGCAAGTCTCTGATCAATACAGAAAAGTTGTACCTGTTTCCCTTTGAGCTTGTTGGAATTTAATTAGCAGAACAGTACATCTTTATTCAGTGGTTAATCATCAAAAATTTGGCACAGACACACCCTGACCTGGGGCCTCATTTATAAACATTGTCCGTGCACAAAAAGGGGCATGAAAGACGCAACACATTTTTGGTGCAAACTTGTAAATTGGCGGTAAAATGTGCACACTGGTATGCCAACTTCCTGTACACAAACATTTTAGAGAAGTAAAGAACTGGCTGTGCTAGTGTTGAGATAATTAAATCATATTTAATTCGGTGAATGCATGCATATAGCTGAAGAACCACTCCACGATATCATACTTTTTCCTTTTCAAATGGGAAGGCTCTGTCGTTAGGTCTAGGATATCACAACCATGCATGAGCACAAAAACTGCTAGCCTTTTTTGTATAGCGTAACATTACCAGTCCATACATCATGTTTCCTTACACTGTAGGTAAACAGGCGATCATTCAAAATGTAGACTTAAAATTGCATCAATGTCTGATTTTCCAAATGTAATCGACTGCACTCACATTGCTTTAAGGGCTCTGAGGGAAATTGAATTAGTTTATGTAAACTGTAAAAATGTGCATCCCATCCATTTGATTGATTCCCCATCCATTTGTGAAGAAACATGGTTCAAACCAAATTAATTTTAGTTGGCTGGAGACATGTTTCATTATTCCTCACACACAGCAGTTTAGGAAACAGACTACAGGCAGGTGCTGTGCGTGTTGGCTGGCTTCTTAGTAATTAGCTACATTAAAAACCATTAAATAAAGCCTGACCATTAAAACCTGGATTATAATTGCTCTTGTTTTACCTTTCAGGTGACACTAGCGACCCATTGAGGTGCTGGCTCCTTACACCTTACCCAATTCGCAGAGCATCAGCCATAAAGTGGTGCCCCACATGTGTGCCCCATTGTTTAGTGAGACACCAGCCACCTAACAAATTGGTTGCGGTGTGTAGATACCTCGGGGTGGAGGGGTGGGGGGCGGCACACGGGTGTCTACCGGCACTAGTACCGATCGCAATGTGGCAAAGGACACGCAGGCTTGCAGCTACGGTGCCAGGACTTACGGTGCTAGGACCGTCCTTGTTACTCATCATCTCCAACTTGAGATTGAAAAGGTGTCTGCAGGTGTGTGTGTGTGTATACAACAGTTTTATATAAAGTATCAGATTATTTTTGGCACATGCCATATTCAGATTTTACACTTTTAGTATGGATCCTGCACATTGTTTTATAAATGAGGACCAAAATCACTATGTTGACAAGAAAACCTCTTGCCCTCACCTTTTGAAGTGTTTAAAAATAATTGATCAAATTGATTGATTGATTGATTGATTGATTGATTGATTTATTGATTGATTCAAATGTTTTAGTCTAAAACACAGCTCTCTGTGGTTTGGTGTCTTTTGGCGTTAAGGTAAAAGCCATTGGGTTTGATGTGGTTATTATATACTATATACAGTCTGGGAAAGGGTATTGTCCATGAACCTCAGCATGCAGACCCATCTTACATTACACATTGCACCCCCCAACCCACCCACACCCCCACCTTTTTGCACAAGGACAATAACATGTTAAAGGGGGGGTGGGTGGTTGGAGGGGGAGAAGATTCTGTTACCTTTACAAGCTACACAACAACAGGTCCAGTTATTTCTTCCTGTGTGGTTTATATCCCTCTGGAGTGGGATTTGCCAAGCAGTAAAACATTGAAAAACACACAAACAAGTGGCAAAGATTTCATGTCCCCTTTAAATCTTAAGCAAATCAATTGACTTTAATCTTTCAGGAAAACCACAAATAATCAGACTGCACATTCATTTCCACAGCCCAAAATATTTGTATTGTCGCTTTTGTGCATTCATTTGCATAACGTGGGCGTGAGTGGGTCAAAGATCATCCCCATCACAAATCCCTTTGAGTACACACTCACAATGGGCAGGAGCTGAATGCTTTTAGCCTGGCGGCAAAGGGGAGGGTAGCTCGTCCCTTGGTGCTGCGCTCCTCCATTGCATCCCGCTATTCACCGAGTTTACTGTTTGAAAATCATCTCCCAGTGTGCACTGTAACCTGAAGCGCTCCATCGCATATTATCTTTCACCGGAGTAATACGAGCCGCAGAAGTGTGGAGGAGAAAACAGAAAACAACGAGAAGAAAAGGGTTATGTGCAATGAAGAAAACAAGGAATGAAACGCAGTACTCTACTTGTAGTAGTTTGATTGTCCTTTTTAAGGTGAAAACTGTGGGGCTCCTTTGAGCCGGTACCTTAGAAGGCCCATCAATCAGAAACGAACAAGGAAACTATTTCCGAGAAAGTAAAATAAAAGCATTCAAGAGTTTGAAGAGTGAATCCTCAACCAATAAACCAATAATGACTAAAATGAGAATGTATTATTTGACTAAGAACACTGTTCAGAGATTATACAGGCTCATGGTGAGTTCATTGAGAAAGGTACCAACAGATTGTTATCCATCCCTGTACTGTAAAAGATTAATTGTTATTTTCCTGTTGAGACTTTATGTGTGAGTATGCTGGCTTCTGTCAGAACAACAGGTCATTTACTATTAAGTATCTGCCGTCGTGATGAGAGTTAAACAGGAAGGGGGAGCTAACGTGACAGCTGTAGCAACCAGAGGTACTGGGAAGACCTGGAAGCAAAAACATTTGTCTTTCTGCCTGGCTGGAATCTACATTTGGAATTGCGTAGCTCAGCCCATGGGCATGCCTTCCATGGCAGCTGTTCCGGGAAAGGTTACAGACTAAACACTAACGAGAAATAGGGTGTCTGTGTGAGGAATGTGTGGTGGCATGCATGTACAGAAAAACCACATAATGGCAACCAGTTTACAGAATACAAGGACACAATGGTATTGATTACCAAAAACTGGTAAATAATTTGTAACCGGTATCAAAATTGGTCAGTTTTCACCCTACAGACACCTTTTGTTGACCAACAAACACACTTTTCAAGACAGGTTATTTCAGGAAAGCATACCAGCAATAAAAGCTGGAAAGGTGCCATTCTGCACAATATTAATACAAAATCTTGACAGTCTTAGAATCATTATGTATATGACTGCATTGTGGAAGCTAAGAGAAAACTACAACCAAAAGTACAGTTTAAGAGCATTTGGATAAAAAGAGTAGGCTACTTACTTTTGTAATGAGAACACATTTCATTTTCCTCTTAGCTATCTAGGAAGTAGGCGAGCAATAAATAAATGAAAGTTCATATTTATAATATTTGTTTAAATTACATTTGAAATCAAAGTGTGAGTTAGAGTTTGAAGTTATTTCACAAAAGATCTAAATTTTTACTTTTTATGTTATCAAATGGCATTTTAATAAATGTCCATTACTTTTTGTGTTTGAATTTAAATCCTAATGATCTACCGACCAACAATAGTTAAAAGGCTATGGTCAAGGTTAAATGGAAAGGCGATTTACCCATGGGTCATAAAACCAACTGTCAAATATAAATTTGGGTCAAATTTGTATTGAATGTTGCTTTTCTTCATTTTAATTAAAATATTGGTCTGTGCACTGTGATCATGTGATGTTTTATCAGATGTTGAAATATTTGAAGTTGTCCTTGCACATGTCCCACTTAATTCCCCAAATGATTCCTGCTCAAGTAGGCCGGGAGGGGGGAACTGAGCTCTCCAAGATCAATGCATCACATGAAGTACACCAAAGTGAGAGGGAGTGGCGCCCAGGGGTTGGATTTAAACCCAGAGAGACAGCTGGTGCCATGAACTATAACAGCAGAGGATCTGTATGGAATTTGATTCCCTTTTTTTTTTTTTTTTAACAGCTGTGGAGATATGGGCAAACTGTGGAGCATTACTGGTAAAAGCATCAAAGCATTTTTTATGAGTCCTCCAGAAGAGAAGAGCGGGTCATATTATTAAAGGGTAATGTCCATGCCCGTGCTCCAACTCACTTTTATCTGCACCTTGTCACAAAGCACAAGTTGGACCTTCATCACCAAAATGGGTTATTACAAAGCCTAGATCAATGAAATGATTACACTGACCAAGAATCCACTGTCTATCATGGCAGTGTTAGGTAAGGTTATATGAGAACGGAGAACTCAAATGAGCCGTATCCTTTCCAGAAGATGGTTGTTTAAGTGATACACAACCCATCACACAAATAATAATAATAATAATAATAATAATAATAATAATAATAATAATAATAATAATGTATCTATTAATAGGAATGCACCGAATATTCGGTAACTGAATATACTCGGCCAACTATTGCAAAAAAAAAAAAAGCCACATTCGGCCTTCGGTGGAGTGAATTAAAAGCAAGGCAGAATAGTAGCATGTGACGCAATAATGCAATCAAACAACCTGCAGTGATTTTGAGTCAGAAAAGTATGTACGTGTTGCTGCAGAAACAGAGCAGCAGCAGCAGCCGCAGCAGCTCCTCCTTGCAGCACACAAACACATCCAGACGCTCTCCTTTCCGCTTCCGCTCTCGCGTAAAAGTTGGAAGCTGTCCAATTCCACAACCGAGTCGGTTGTTAGCGCTGTGAGCCACGAATCCGTAAACATCCCCATCGTTTCCTCCTCAGTTCACAAGCAATGCCGGGTCTGCATAGGCTGGTGTAGTATTAGCACAGAGTGCTAACAGCTGATGTGTGTGAACAATGGCCGTGGCTCCAAGCAGTGACTCCCAACAGAAAAAGTAGTGCAGTTTGGGGGTCCAGTAGTGCAGTTTGCATTTACATATATGGCAATAAAGTATACTATATATATATTCTATATTATGTGTTAGGTGACGTCACCTGCCAAAATCCACACCCGTTTGGAGCTGAGTTTTACAAAATGTGGAATAACAAGGGAGAGAGGAAACAGAACTTTTTCAACTCTGGCCCTCTGAATGAGGGTAAAGGGATGTATATCACTCTCGCAAAACCATTATAAAGTGATTTTTTCATCATAGCTCCCCTTTAATGCACTTCAGTTTTTTTGGAATGCATGTTTTGTTTTATTTGAAGGGCTAATATAAATGAAAAACTTTGTTGTGCTTTTTTTGAATATTTAAAAAATGTACTACTTTCTTTAAAAAAACATGTCTAAAAATGTATTCTAGGCTAATTATGTACTATTAAAAAAAAAGTGAAAAACTTAACACATTCGATATTCGGCCAAGCGTTTATATTTTATTTGGCTCCGGCCCCAAATTTACATTTCGGTGCGTCCCTATTTATTAATCACGTCGTGAAACCGTAGTGAAATTCTTTCTCTGCATTTAACCCATTTTCCCTAAGGGGTACCAGTGGGCTGCCACAGTGTAGCGCCCGGGGAACACTTCATTTTCCAACAACTCACAATTCAATTCCAATATTCGTGGTGACGATTCCATTCCAAACCAATTCTCAATTCAAACGGATTCTTAAGTCACAAACAATACTCTTATTAACAAAGGATACCAATAATAATGTTTTATGTTTAAGAAAATGTTGCTTTCCAAGGTTCAATGAAGTGATTCTAAAATTGTAAATACATAGAGGCAAACTTAGGTCAAAGAGGTAACATTTTGCTTACTTTGCAAAATGTAATGTTTCTTTGTCACTTAGTAGTTTTGAAAATAAAGCAGTCAAATAGTTTTCAAGTTTATGTGGCTACAAAGTTTACCAATTCAGCAACATAAAAAAAAAAAAACTTTCTTACAACAAAAAAACAATAAGATTAATTCACATTTTATCAATACCCAAAAATAAATGTTTAAATATTCAGTTCATGTTCTAATAAGAAAACATGAATACCCACTTATTAGCTCCAAAAGTAAACATTTGAGAACATTTTAAATTGAAAATAAAATATGATATTTAAGTACCCATGGCATTAATCAGCAGATTCAAATATAAATATTTAAATATCTCATAAAATTGAAGTTTCCATTCATAGGCTTCTTTTAGCAGGTGATGGAGTAAAATGTGGGTTGGGAAATTTGAAGTGTTCCCAAATTACTTGATTTTCATTTTGCAAACTGCATATGTCATGCCAAGCTCCTTCTTACCCAATATACCATTTCAAGTTTACCAGTTCCATTTAGTTTCCATTTCATTGGCTTTATGATTTAGGTTTCTGCGTCACAGTGACACTGTAGGTACGTGTAGCCATTTGCGCTAACGAAAATCGCCCCCCCCCCCCAACCCCCCGCTCCCGACTATAACTATGCTTCGGAGGCATGAATTGAAAAATCCTCACAGAGCGCTACGCCATACTGGCCACATCCTCAAATGTAAATGAAAACAAATAAAGAGCTATGTGACGGAAAATACAGTAATAGTCTTTCGGTTGAGCTGTAGTCGTAATTTTGATTAAGTATCACTTTAAACTCTTTTCGTCCATGCAAACACAGCAATCAGCTCCAAGCTTCATAAATTAAATTACTGAATAACATCCACAGTATTACAATCAAAGCAGAGAATAACATGAATCTATGAAGCTCATTAGAGCCCCAAAGCAGCTACACACTCAGTGCAGAGTCCGAGAAAACTCTATGATAAATCATTTATAAGCCAGACATTCAGTGTGTATTCAGTTTCATCCTTTAAACATCAGGCTCATATTCAGTCTACAGCAGAGCCATCATCTGAGAGCGAGAGGATGGCCATTTGCACTCAGCCATTTTGGTTTCCCCTGGCAACCTGTGGCTTCTGCAAAGCCCTCTTCATTTGAGCTCCTCCTTTCCCCCCACTCTTCTTTGCTCTTCTTTCAGTCTGGGCTCTCCTGCTTTCATTAGGTCCCCCTCCCCCATTTGTTTCAAACACGTCATCCATGTCAAATCCATTGGGGACAGCCCGAGGAAGTCAATATGGAGCCAATAGATTATCTGCCTTTGCTGTGCAACACAGAGGCAAGTGTGGCTAAAGCTATTAGAAAAAGGCAAATTTATACCACTAAGGAGAGAAAAGCAATGGAACTCAATGACATTTCTTCACACCTACAGCAATGATTTAGGTGCTCTAAAAGCAGTTTTTCCCCTCCCCACATAAAAGTGACTTTGGAAAACATGCAATTAAATAGAACCTGTCTTTGATTCTAGTTCAGGAAGAATTTGTCTACAACCATTTCCTCTTGTGTCAGTACAGTATTAGCCCACCATTCCACCAATTAGCACCTGCCAACAGCCGCTCACCCTTCGGTCTTGAGCTGCAGGTGTGAAGAGCCCAAAGTGTGACCTGATGAAAGACACTGCCAGCCGAGTGCCAAACAGTCATTTCCTCTCGCTGATAGACCACTCTTTATTTAGCCTAGCCTAAGGAGGTGTGCTTTAGCCACTCACACACACCCACACACCACCACTAATACTAAAAATAAACCCCCCACCACCATCACAGCCTTCCTAGTCACACATTAACCAGAAGCATCTCATCCCTGACTGGTATCTGAGACAGGCTAGGGTTTACACCAGAGTAAAAAGACTGGAGTGCAGCATAACAGGCGGATGTATGAATCACCACCTGTAACACCACTGTTACGCACACTCAACTCCCCCTTGCTCACCCCAATGGCCGGCACTCTACTAGTGACAGTGAATACTAACAATGTAAGTCTCCAGAATTGTGTACAGCAGGCACAGCAAGGAATCACAAATGAGCAACTTTGACAGAAAACACGTCAGCTTACAGGGGAAGAAAAGGGAGTGGAGGATGAGCAGCGGAGGAGGCAATGAATTTGGGGCTGGGAGATTTTTGATATGACAGGGGTAGTTATTTAATGGCAGCAGCAAAGCCCTTTACCAACAAAGGGCCTTTCATATTTCTTGTGAACAGAGACAGAGACTCCCATTAATCCCAAAGGGAGAGCTCATCCCTGGCTTCCCCCACATACATAAATTTCTCTTCCTCCCATTAGCACGGCATTTACAGAGATGATGCCCAACAAGAATTCAATCCCACTTTTAATTTGTTCGACCACTTCTTAAAAACAGTTATGTTGGCGTTAACTCGTAGCACATCTCAGCATTTGCCTTGCTCCAAACCACATTCAGGAAACTGTGGCCACCCCACTCCCTGATGTCACTACTCTAAATCTGTGCATTTATGTGTCAGTTCTATCTGCTTTTCTCATTTAAATGAAGCAGGGAAAAAAAACTATGCCCAGCTGTTGCATTTTGAGCAGATGAAACCAGGCAGAGTTCGTGTCAATCTCTGCTTATCATGCATAGAATGAAGTGCAGCGGTGATGCACAGCTGTCTGCGTGCACACACTGTCACCCCTTGGTGGTCTGGTGGAAGGATTGATAAGTGAAGAGAATGACATCTTTCAAAAAAAAAAAAAAAAAAAAGAGTAAAAATGAAAGAGTACCATTCAAACATGTGTCCAGTGTCTGGTCGACCTTTTTTTTTTAAAACAGACAAAAATCAATGGCAGGGCAATTGCCTCTCCAGGAACATTGCAGACAGACTAATAAATAAAGAGCAGAGGTCTGAGGAGAGGCTAAGAAAAGACGGCATTGTCTGAGTTCACTTTGACGAATCACTCCAGGTGTTACTTAAGTGTAACATACACACACTTACACTGTTTATTGTATTGATGCATATCCATTTGCTATTGCTTGACATTAATAAAGATATGAAAAAGAGGAACTGGATGACATATAACTAAGAACTAAAATGTCAGATTGAACCGGAGACTTTCTATGGGAGAAGAAATACTGTATGAAGAGGTGTCTTAACGTGACTACAACATGATTTTGTGAACTCTGATTGGCTGAATACTCCAGTATGTCTACACATATAAGAAATATTAATTGTATTTAAAGCAGGGTTGGGGTCAATTATAATTGTGTGATTGATAATCAAATGCAATTATGGCGCAATTGTAATTTTAAAAATCTGTTGCTGTCGTAATCGTAGTTAATTTGTAATTGAGTTTAGGTAATTGACTTTGTAATTCCAATAAAAATTATATATATAATTGAACAAAAAAAATTGGGGAACCATGTTACAGTTCTACGCAAAAGTATATAACAATTATCAAAATATATTTCATATCAAGCTTTCCCACAATTTACCATTAAAAAATATAAAAATCGAGGGGTATACTGACACAAAAAAGGCTCAGATGTCAACACCAAAAATATTAAAACCTATATTTTCATTGATTAGGAAGCCTAACAAGGATACCAAGAGATAGGAAATAATTTAGATTATAGATATTTGTTTTTAGTGGATTTTACAGTGGATTTAGTACCCATTATCATCACAGATGCTAACAGAAAGCTAACACAAGAGGAAGGTTATTTATTTCAGGCTCAGTAAATCATTTTAATTGAAGTTTAGTAATTGAAAGCGTAATTGTAATTGACTTTGAGGATAAAAAATTGTTGTAATTTAAAATTAATTGGAAAAATGCTCGTAATCATAATTGAAAATGGAATTGTAACTGAAAAATGTAACTGACCTTAACACTGATATAAAGGCGCAAAGTGGATATAAATGACTCCAAGGACAAAGTTGTATTATTCAGCTTTAGACATATCATTTAAAGTGCATTAATGTGATGGGTTATGTTTCATTTTAATGCAGTAGGTCATTAAAAGTCTCTGTGTGTCAGTAAGAATCATAGTGTGAATACACTATGTATGAATCTTTTTATGGAAACTAGTATATTAGCCTTTAGCTAAACCCAAAACCTTTACATGGGATCTTTCTGAGCATTCTAAACAAAGAAAAATGTGTAAAATGACACATTATCCTAAACTGACGCATTAGCTTTTGGTTTAGTATTAGTTAAAAGCTGCTGTCTTGCCTCAAACACACATTACCACACATACAAAGCTCTTCTTTTTGACGCAGATCTTATTGGATAAATAGCGGAAAAACAACAGTGATAAACCCATTTGAATGCTTCCCCTCTGTCCTACCAAGAATGTGTTGTCTAGGAGCGCCGAGGTCACAAAGACACAAACGGGGCTTTGTCCTATCTGCTCACCAGGCCTCGGTGCGTGCAGTGGGAAGTAGCGAACAACACTGGCACACATTGTTTCAATGGGATTGATGGATTTGGTCATTTAAAGAGAATATTTATTCATAAGATTGAATGCTGTATGTCAGCATTATTTAATATGCACTGACAATACGATCACAAATATTCTCTTCACTGAGATGGTGTACTGCTTTACAAAGCCTAAAATAATCACCATTCACAGTAATATGTCTAATGTGTTATAGAGAAGCGTGCTCATCTCTCGTTTTGTATACAAGCCTGTGGCACTGTCACGTTCTCAAGCTCGAAGCGTATTAATGGTGACAAATAAAAAAGCTTGTACTAAAGCATCATTGCCTCAATGGTAATGCAGGGGATGTTGGTTAACTCATCATTTGTTACACACGATTAATGACCTCGCCACTGTCTCCGTCACCACTAACACAGATGTATCTTTATGACTGAAAAAGCTGCTAAATGATCCTGAATGCTTCTCTCCTATAGAACTCAATGGACTAAAAGTCAATGACATCATTTCAAAATGGTGGCGCACAGACTCTATAACAGTAAAGTAGTCCCATTTTAAAAAGTTAATAAAAGGAATATGGTGCTAAATAATGTGTTTTGTTAGGCATAGATCTTCTAATAAGGACATTTCAATGGTTTTAGGCCACATTTATAAAAACAGTGAAGGATCCATTTAGCAGAGCTGTAGAGAACAATATAAAAATGTATAAAACAAATTATGTGCATTTGTGCAAATTTCAAAAAAAAAAAACTTCAGCTGACCAAAGTGTTGCACAGTTTTTTTTTTTAATCATTATAAATAACTATCAATTATTTATTTATTATTACTGACAATTGTGAATTTATCAGATGTTGACACACGCGTGCTGTAATGATGGCCTCCTGAGGACTGTCCCTTTAAGGGCCCCATGGTAACGTAAGGTCAGAGTTGAGTCAGACCTGCATTCTCCCTGATTTGTACTGAGCACATGGATGGATATTAATGTTACTTTTCTGTTACCGTACCGTCTGAAATGACATTCCCCTGCATACAGTAAACGTGCAGTGTGACGGTAATGAGCTGTTTTGAGTCCTGCTTTGTGGAGACCTCCGGATCTCTACAGCACGCTCACACAGTGTTTTACAGTGAGTGGAGAAGGGGCTGTTTAGTCAGTGCGAGGGAGGCGGAGCAGAGTGGTTGTGTGTATATGGATATGGGAGAGGAGAAATAGGTGCTGATTTGTGACCAATGGAAATAAATGTATTGCTATTTTAACGCAAAATGAACTATATTGATATAAACGATATAGTCCCGTGCAAAATCGTGCTTAGATATATTGATATAAATTAAAATATCTATATATATCCAGCATTACTCTACTCTATTTAAAAGTGAGTGTAATAGAGGTTTTTAATTCCCACTCCTACTTATTTCTTCCTCTCCCTGTGTAATCACATGGTTTCTAAATGTGAGACATTAAACGTTATTATTGGGAGCTAAACAGTAATTCTAATGACTGATTTATAAGTTGAATGTTGACTTTGTTGCCTTTTGCATAGAGTCCATAGTTTCATGTTTTTCTTTGCTGTTACTGTTTGTTGCTCTGCCTGTTGGACTGTTTAATAGGGGTGTTCAAAATAAATAATGGTTTTTGCAATATAACCACATTGATTATAGTGTTGTAATGTTGCATCCTTATATTGTGTTTGCAGCAGGACAATAAAGTTGTGAAGTTAAAAAAAAACAAAAACCTGGCATCCCATTGAATTGTGGGAAAATGAGTCCAGAACCGTATGGAGGGAGCCAAAAATGAAGAGAACTGATTAAAGTGAGTAAAAACGTACCTAGTATCTTAAAAGCAGATATCTGGACACATATTGGATTTTATGAACAAAACAGGAGAACTCCACGCCTTCATTTCCTGTTACAGCCTCGGTGTGACCGTCTTTACAAAGCAGCTTCACAGGAAAGACAAACGTCTGCCTTCTGTATTGAAGCCAAAGCCCAGGTAAGAGCTTTAATGAGAACGTACGTGTTAGACACCGACTTCTGTCGCATAGGCCTCGTATTGAACAGTGATGCTATGTTACGTTAGCAAAGACTGACAGAGTTTCGTGCACGTCCTGTCATTGTGCACCGTTAATGAGTCTGAATGGAGCTGATGTTTCATGTGTTCACACATTGTGATGTTTGTTATATTCATGACGTAGCCTGTTGGAGAGCAGAGGATGAAACTGCAGCTAATGTACAAGGATCGGTTTTATACCTTTTTTTTTTTTTTTTTAAAACATATACCCAAAGCCACAACAATATCAGAGGAAACCAAAAACATGTCGATAGCTGTGATTTATTTTAAGAATTATTATTTCTACAAAAAGAGTATCAAGCATGTCCAGTAGAGATGTAACGATTATCGTAAGGCAGTTAAAAATCAATTCATAGGTACCACGGTTCACATCGATGCGCTGAAAATTGAATCGCAGTACTTTTTTTAAACAGCAGAGGGCGCTATATATTAATCCTTCCAGAAGCGGACGTGGCGGGCGGAATCTGCTACTACTTTCTTTCTGGCCGCCATTTACTGTTAAACATTCTCATAAATGATTCTTTACATCTTTAGCACCAAAAGAATATCTGTAATATTACGTGAATATCTGTAAAAATCACATTTTTCTATTAGCTCTGTCTGCTAGCATAGCATCTCTTCTTCACTGGTGGAATATCTGCATGCCAACCGACCACTGGGTTACCAGCGCCCTCTGCTGGTCCAAACAAATATTTGACGTCAACACAGTAAAATGACTGTTTTTTTTTTTGTTTTTTTTTAAAGTCTAATTGTTAAGGCACAAAATACATTTTCAGTTGCACTTTTAAAAAGAAAAATAACTATTATGTAGTTTTGAATTGAACCAGAATTTAAATTAATAGGCTTCTTCTTCATTTGTATTATTCCTTTATTTATTTCATTCAAGATTTATTTTTAGTTAAATTGCATTGTTTTGAATAGTTTATCAATGGATTCTTTTGACAATGAAAAATAAAAGGAAAATAGTACATTATTTTCCCCCCCCAAAAAAAGGAATATTTTTCAGTCATCATCTGTCTACAGTCCCATTTTGTAAAATAAATCGTGAGAAAATCGTATCGTGAACCCAGCATCGTGAATCGAATCGTATCGGGAGTTGAGTGAATCGTTACATCCCTAATGTCCAGTAAGTTTAATGTTTTTTTAAACAAAAGCACAAAAATAATCAGTTTAACGCTGGGCGATACATCGATATTCAAGATATATTGAGTTTTCTATTTTGGCAATATAGAAAATTACAATATCACCTACATCTATATAATAAAAAATATTAGTAACAAATAACAAAATAATAAAAAAAAAATACTTGTTTTTGGAGTCGCTGCATTTACTACTTCTCAGAACTGCATGTAAAGCATAGTTAGATGAATTTATTTATTTTTCCCCTTAATAAATGCTTCTCGTAGTCCCTCTGAGGGTAATACAAGTATTTATGGGGTGATTGGGGGATTTTTCATCTCCCTATGCTGTCTTTGGCCAGAAAACCACACCTGCCTCCGAGCTGGTACCAGTCTCACAGCTCTGTTCTCGTTCTCACGGCAAGACGTACTGCATTACGACAGCCCAATACAAACTAATGCTAGACTATCGTCTACAAATTCACTTTTTTCAAACTTTTATAATGGCGGAGCCAGCAGAAAAAAGGCAGAGAAGACCTTAGTTTAATTAATAGTCAGAAACCAACTGCAACAGTCCTAGCATGCACCAAAACTTTGTTTCAGATCAACAAAAACTACAGTGGCAATTTTGTTTAGGTGTTTGCAGCCATTAAACATCTTTGGGGGAATCAGAAAGAACCAAAAAGGCAAGCTCGAGGACACAGTTGAGTTTGTTTCTCACATCCTATGGCGTCCTTAAGAATCAGCATCATATAATTGCAAGCTGCAGGGCGCTTCCTCGTAGTTTCAATTTCACAGGCAATTTGGGATAATCCGGAGTGAAGATGGTTGCATGTTTTTCACAGATAAAAGCCCTCATTTTAAAATAAATGCCTTCCATGACATTATAAGCCATTTATGTGTTTTAAAGGTTTATGTTCTATCTATTCAAATAATTTATTCAGATATGAGGCAACTTGTAAAGAGAGCCTTATCAACAGGCCTTCCTAAGATGCCATCAGAGTCAGGTGTGTTTAAGAAGAACACACAGGACTGTTTTTCTTAAATTACATCACGTCCAGTTTACACTGTTATACTACATCCATATAGTTTTAGGGGCTTTTCAAGGACTGTGAGTATTAGCACCTTACTCCAAGTGCTGGTTGTCTCAATGGTGTTGATGTTTCAGCAAAATCAAATAGTTGCATGCTCAAACTTAGCACACAAGTTTTACTATTGGTCTTTAGTATTCAGTGGTCACCCTTTTTTATCATTAAACCATGTGTGAACCACAGATTTGGTGAGACAGCCATATTTAGCTGCAGCACATTTCCCCCACCATCAACTGAAACCCACTTGTTCACACTGCTGGCTGGAATGTATTGAGATATGGAGCTTTCCAGGTCCAAAAGACCTACTCCCACTCCAATGCACCCCTGCAACTTGCATCCAGAGATAACTTTTTCCAATTTTGCACATAGCGTACATTTTGATAAGTAGTCCATTTCAGCCTGCAAATAATAAGCCATTCCCAGCAGCACAGGGGTATATGGTGCATTTAGAAAACAGCACACTCAAGCACACTAAACTCTGATGCATTAGTCCCTTTACCTCATCCCCCAGCTATCTCTCTGCAAATAAACAAACACTTGAAAAATTCAACAAGCCCCTCATAATGAATACTACAGAGGATGGCTGGAGTTGAATGCGTCTCTTTCCTTGCTCTGAAAAACAAGGCCAGGGCAAAGTGCTCCTGCGATAAATGAGGTACAAGCAGGAACAGAACAAATGCAAAACATTAAAATTGGCCTTATATTGGACCTCACAGGGTAAGGCAGCCAATAACAAACATATTTACAGTGCGGGTTCTTGTTTTTGATCAATTGCTCATTTCCACTGGGGCACGATTGTGGTCCTATCTACAAACAATGCAGCCGGCAGAGATAAGCTTCTCCAGAGTCAATAAAAATGGTTTTCGTTGAACCCCACAAGAACCCACATCTGATTATTAACACAAGGGAAAATAGTTGGAAAAACAACATCATCACATCTTGATCCAATATAAATGCAAGCCTCACACCAGGTTTTTATAAAGTATGCGCTCGGAGGGAGGACAAGACAGGAAAACCTATAAGCTCAACCTACTCTGTTCTTCCACGATGCATACAACATTCTTTACATGCTTAATTTTACTATCAAGCTTTTCCGCCGCTTCAGCTTTCCTCTATTGTTTTGCAGTCCAGTAATGACCAAATTAATCAGCAGCAAAGAGACCTCAAAGGTTGGTGATTATAATAAAATTCCTTGCACTGTTCCTCAAATTGCCTTTGCAAAACAGTCCTCAGTCTAATAATGACAGCTTCTATTTAAGATGTGCACCACTAAATCTTCTAGCCTGATCATTTCCTGAATCACTTGGGAGGGATTTAGTGCAACCCCTCCCAAATGGGATGTCAATTTCCAACTTACCCACCAACAACTGGTCTAGCTGTGGTAAGGATAAGTGATGGTCTAAATGAAAAAGAACTACGAGGTGTAAAATTGCTGCCCAGGTGGGAGTCAAAGCCCAACTTCTTATTAAGACCGATTTATCTTCCTCCTGCTCTGGATGCGCCCATCACCAGTGACAGGCATGAAAGGTCAATAACCCAGTTTCATAGCCCTCATATGGTTAGCAATGCCACAATTTAATGGTTGAGGCTGTTATTCTAAACTCTTCAAGTCAGCTGAAGAAGCAGCTTATCTTCTACAAAGGTCACAGTGCTTAGATCACTTAGTGTGAGAGCAAAGAAGTGACAGAGGACCTACAGGAGATGAAGTGTGTTATGCTTGTGGAGAATCAGATGAAATGTAGGGAAATATTTGATCAAAGATTGTAGACTTTGACCAAACAAAAGAATGTTTTTCACTTCAGATTCAGAGATGCTGACTCTCTCTACCCTCCATTGTTGTTCTTTGTCTAGTAGACTTGATGCAGTAGATGCAAGTCGCTGCCTCCACAGGTCAGCAATGAAAGTGTGTGTGGACCATAAACTAACAGTCAAAGGTGTGTAGACTGTATGGATTATTTCAAAGGGATGTCATGATAATGATGACAATATATTAGCTGTGTGCTTCTAGTGTTTTTACAGACGTGAATTGTAAGTCTGGCAGGGGCCAAATGAAGTCTTTTTTTATTGTTTATTAACAACATTTTTTGTATTCAGTTTGAAATTCGAAAAGTAATTAGAGTTCAACATTAGCGGAAATTAAAAAAAAATGTTTGCTCTTTTTTTCCTTTTCAAAACATTATATAGAATCAATCTTTTAAAACATACAGTACAGCATTGTTGGAATGTCAGTGCTAAATAAATATTTTCTTTTTTTTAATGCTTTGAAGCATTAATACAAATTTATGCAATTGCAATGCTTTAATTTATTGAGTACTATGCACTCATAGCTATGTATGCAATGGTACTAATGATTTGCATAATTTCTTTCAGTGTTTGGTCTTGGTTTTCTCTTTTTCAGTTTTCGTTTAAGAATTTTCATTTCGGTGTATATCTACTACATTTAAAGCAAAAATAATCATTTGGATATTTCTATTGCATTATTACAGTGTAGAAGGTGCTGTGAGGTGTTACTTAAAATAGAAGTCAAATAATTCAGCAGATAACTGATGACAAATGGAAGATCAATAATCAAACATTGAATCGATAATCATTAATAATCGAGAATCGATTTGTAATCAAATCGAGACTTCAATACTCAGAATCTAATCGGGAAATCGGGCCGGTTAACCACCCCTGGTTTCGTATTGTATCATGAACTCAGTGTACTGTAAATATAGATGATAAATGGCCACGGTTACATTATGTTTTTTTAATTCGGAATTAGTTATTCCGAATGAAATTAGTCGGAATTTAAGTGTTCTGCTTCGTGTTTACATGGAAATAGTCATTCTTGAACTGAGGTTTACATGGAAAACCGGTTTACTCGGCTTTAGTTAATTCCGCTTTAGGTCTAGAGGTTGGGAAGGCTCTGATAGGACAGGGGGCGAATGTGACGTATCACATCTATCACGTCTATCGGGAGAAACACAACAAACCTTTTATTGTCGGCAGTAACACAGAAGACCACATGAGAACTGTTTTCACCTTTATTTTGATTGTAGTTTTGAAGCAGCAGCTGGACAATAACACACTTTGGTTCACGGAGATATGAACTAATCACCGGTAAATAAAGCCCAGCGAAACTCCAGAAAACAATAACCAGGAATAAATAGTTGCTCCCTGGTAAATATAGTAGCTCTAACAACCATTACAATGATAAACTTGGTGATATTTCAGCCTGTGCTGCAGTATTAGTAGTAGCAGTATTTCCTTCATCTCCAGGTTTTAGTATCACCCGTCCGATGAAGCCAGCTCCATTTCCTGATCTCCATGTGTGTTTAATAAGTCCATGTGTCCGTGTTAATGTCTGCATGTTTATGCCTCCATCCATCCACTCTTTTCAATAGATCTATGCATTTTAAGGCTCTTATTATTATGATGTCAGCTCTAGTCCGGGCGGCCATGTTGGATTATGTCATTACCGAACGCGTCATTGCTGCAAGCCGCGCATGTGCAAAACGACCGGAATTAACTTAAAGCGGCTTTAAGTGTTGTTAACTGTTTACAAGAAAGAGGAAGTAATTAATTTGGAATTAAAAACGGAATAAACCAGCCACCTAATTTGGAATAAAGTTTAATTTGGAATTAAATTAGCATTAGGAATTAGGTGTTTACAAGGTCAGGTTAAAGAAGAATTCACTTTTATTCTGCTTTAAAGAGGAATTAAAGCTCCCATTGCGTATCTACGTTTTACTTGGTAAAACTACTCTTAAAGTAGACATAGACAACTTTACTATAGTAATTCCTGTGTGAAAAACTGCAGCAAATAATATTTCCTGTACTTGTTGCAGTTCTTCAATTTACCCTCCTACAGCAGTAGTTGTGCTGGGGAGGCAGAGCAACAGGGAAAAAAGTGATTACTTGCTGCACGCCCTCTCCACAGTAAAAATCGACAGAGGAAGAGATAATATAAACTCAGAAAAGGCTGGCTGCAAAGCGATATGATGCTCGCTGCTATAGTGTGCGCTCAAATGAAGACAAGAAATTGCTGCAGGTCAATCACAATATCCAAGCTGATGGCAGACAATCGTATCAGTGCGGACTGGTAACGGGAGATCACTTGAGACTAATCTGGTGCACGACATGTGTTTATCTAATTGGGTGGCACTTTGGGAATGAAGACAGAATGCTATTTATTATTGTTGAAAACATTTGGGCTGTAAATGAAGGTCGCATACAGTATATATACAGTATTTTCTGTGTACTGGCGCAGGAGCATGCATGAACTCTTTATTTGACGTCACGTCCGCGGAACTACACAGAAAACTCAGATGACAAATGCATCACACAGCCTTTTCAAGGCAATAGGGAGATGTATGTGCTGGCTCATTCTTTTTGGTTTTCAACGCTTCATCACCCATTAGCTTTAAAATACTTCAAATTGATGTTTATTTCTTCACAAATCCTGTCCTATGCTCCTTTAATAGCCTGTAATGACATCTGATTAGAGAAAGCCAATGAAACTGAAATAAAACAAAACATTTAAATGGGCAGGTCATATTGAGGATTTCTGAAACGGAAATCGGAGGCTCTACTTTAAGTGGTCACTTCTCCAAACAAACTCATGAACCTTTAAGAATCAGAAATAAAGGGCTAAACACTGCTGTCTTCTCTCGACATTGAACAACTAAGGCATTTTAATCATTGTATGGAAAGCCAGGGGAACTCTTCCATCACAGGACAACAGAAAGAAGGGAGTGCTAAAGCTGATAAGGAACTGGATAAAAGGCAGATCTATGATGGAATGTCATATGAGACAACCTAGAGGGTCATCAGAATGCTGCTGTCTGGAAAAGTGCTGGTGCGTTGAAACTAAAGCCTACACTAGAATACAATAGAGAGCGAACCCTGCAGAGGGTAAACGTCTAATCCCAGGCAGGGTATTGGTCTTTGAACATGGGTACAGTATTATCTGGGTCAATTAATGTGTCGATGCATCAAATTTCTCTTGTCATCAGAGCAACAATGACATACTGATGCATGTAGGCTTTTCAACACAGCATGTGGTTTATGGTATTTGTGTCACCGACTTAACAGAGCTCTTCTTCTTCCATCTTTATTCAGTTTTTTTTTTCATACACAGCTGAGACAAGTAAAGGCTTCCGAGTCCACACTAGGTGCAAAAATAGGAGCTAAATGTATTCCCCCTGAACAAAAGGTTTAACAAGAGCAAGAGAAAGAGAGAGCGGCATGGAAATGGGTGTGGCTTCTTTTCATAGGCTTGCCAATGCAAAACGTGAGGACATTGGTCTTTATGCTTTAGTTTGGCTTAACATCAGAAGAAAAAAACAAACACTGGGCAGAGAAACTAGACAAAATCGAAATGGGTCATTACTCAATGCACGGCAAGACAAACAGAGCTGTCTTTAAAGGAAAAAAGATACAATAAAGAGAGAGTCGTTTTCTACAGCAGACCTTAAAAAACACTGAAAGAAAAATAGCACCAAAATCCACAAATCAAGTTCCAGAAAAGTAAACAATTCCCCCGTAGAGCTGATATATTGTCTTCAGGGTGCAACCTGGCACTTTCGTTTCCACACTATTTCCAGCTTGTGAAAAATATCACTAGCCTAGTTCATAAAGAGCCATGTATGCAGAAAGCCAGGTCAATACAGCTATTTATACACAACCTCATTACATAGAGGGGTCATTGTGCACTGTCTGGGTGTTCTTCACAATATGAATGCCAGGCATGCCATGCCACAAGAATGCATTTAGATTTTTTTTTATTATTATTCATTAGACAGCAATGCATGTACTGTATGGTCGGTTTAAATCAAATGTATGCAGGAAATCAAGTTGCAGCATTTGTCAGTGTTTATATATTATATAAAGGAAACCATAACTTTTTTGTCAAGGACAGCAACCAACATTAGGAGATATTTTTTTTACCTAAGCCAGTTTTTAAGATCAAATTTAAAAATGTATCCACACAGTCATAGATGGAGAGGCCCAGGTGTGATGCAAGATCTAATAACCTATAAACTGCCTTCAACCTTCATATGACTGTAGCTGGGTTTCCATGACAGATTTTCGCAAAATAAACGTGATATTTCTAAATGTTGACAAAGTATAATTGCGCTTTAAAAGTGTTTCCATTGAACAATGTTTTGGGAAGGAGACTCGTAACTCCCGTGAAATCTCATCATGCGAGACTTCGCTGCAGAAAGACGGACGCTCCAAACCTCCCTATAAAACTCTGTATTCTTTTGTTGTTTCATGTCTAATGTGGCACTAATGAGTTGTAAATATAATGCTAAGAAATGTCCCGCTCTCCTCTTCAGTCTACACTTACCGCGTCATGTTTTCTCGGAGAGCAGTGGTCACACTCTGGGATGTGTATTTGTGGAGAACGTTTTTCCATAGCGCTTTTGCGACACGACAAAAATCGTGTAATACCTCGTCATGAAAGCGTCAAAACTTTTTAGCGATATTTGAGTGCTTTTTCAAAATTCTGGTTTTTCCATCACCTATTTTGATTTTGCGCATTTCCAAGGATTATGGAAACACAGCTTGTGAGAAGGAGCAATACAGCATAAAAAAGATCTGATTTTGAACGGACAATAACATTTTGATTTAGCAAACAGGAAGAAAAGCAAATGGAGATAGATATGGACAAGGAGAATAACGTCGTGGACTAAGAGCTCAATTCTGATCATATCCGATGGAACCCATCTTACAGAATACAAACTGCCATCAAACCAAGCTGTGTCAAAAGATATTCAGCCAGTGCTTGTTCACCACCACCAAGAGCTCCTTCAGAGCAGATAAAGCTAATTATAAGCCAAGGACAAACTCCCCACTTGTGCACACAAGCAGAAGGGAGAGAGACACCTTAACTACTGCTTTGTGTCCCAGGCATGTGGTTAGGCGCCAGTAGATGACGGCGGGTTCTGGAGCTGATAAGAGTGATATGAGGAGAGGTGATGAGAGCTTGTTAAGCTCTCTGAAAAATGCTTCAGCATTTCGACATTGTACAGAAAACGTAACGGCTGCTTCCAGATAGGGAGAGATAGTATTCAGACTACCTTTAGTTTTTGATAAGGCCTTCGAGCCCAAAAAAATCAGACATGAATAAAATACCTCCTGTGTGGTTGTGCCAACCAATAGGGTCAGACAAACGCATAGTTAAAATGAATGCTGGGCAATATGACGATACATATCATGGGGATGATAGAAAAGTGTCTATCATGCTATTTCTCTTGTTTCTAATCTAATTTTATCAGTTATTAAAGCATATATTTCATTAAGTAGGCTAAGGTGAATGTATTAGTGTTGTCTTGTCACTATGCAATGCATACTGTAAGTTTATATAAGTGAGAATCATTTTCGCAATAGAGCTAAGTCTTGTGATTTTGCGACATGATACTGCTTTACGTTATTTGACATCACGCCGCGGGTTTGCAACATGCTTTACGTTATTAAACTCATGAGTGAAGGAGTGCTGAGAGATGGACACACAACAGGATGAAGTTAAATGCCCGGAATCGCAACGAACAGAGGCAGCTACGCAGGCAGCCCAGGAAGAAGCACTTTTACCAAAAAGAACATCTTCACAATCAAACTGAATGAGTGGAAACGGCTACAATTAGTGGTGCAACGGATCATCATCTCTCCACGGTTCAGCACGCACATGGTCCGCGGATTGGTTGACGAAAAGAAACAAATAATGATCCGCGCATCCGCTAGTAATGCCTCGATTAAGCCTGTTGTGTGTGTGTGTGTGTGTGTGTGTGTGTGTGTGTGCGTGACTGAGAGGTGAGTGTACCCACACTTTGTCACCTCTCACAGAGTGCACCTCTCTTTCTCTCGGCATAACGAGCCCTTCACTGAGAGCGCGCTCACATTGAGGGCAGCAGTAAAAAGACTAATACACAATTCTGGTTGAAAGTAGAGATTTTAATTGTGTGGGAACAGATTAATTTAACCACCAATGTGCAGGTTAAATATGCATGTTTTATATGTGGCAAGAAATAAGTAATTAGCATGTGTTGATCACATGATCATGTGTTATCAAATTCAAGTTACTTTTTGTAGCCTTTCAAATACATTAACTAAAAAAATTCTTCTTTATATAACATTGTGTTCATGTAAACTGAGATGTGTAAGAATTTGAAGATGCAAGATACTGTTTCATTTCTTGTCAATTTATTTTATTTTGAACTGTTTTTAAGTTTCCATTTACATGATCAATATAAATCAAATCGAATTAAATCAAACATTATTCTACATAAGTTTAACTGTATAAAATTTCATTCACTGTATTGTATTCAATGAGAAGGTTTTTTTTGGCTCCAGGAGGACTTTGTACTTGTATAGTAAAGGTTGCAGAAGAGGGTTAGGAGACCCCACTATAAGAACTGGACCGTCTGGGTGAAACAACGCAGATGCTAAATTGGTTATGCTACTGTTAATTTAATTCAAGTACAGCATTTCTGCAAAATAAAAGAACAAAATACATATAACCTGTTGTTATGCTTTGCTGTTATTTAAAAAACATTGTTACGTCTTCTTTTAAAATTATGTAAAATAAATGACCTGTTATTTCAGCCACTGCTTGTTGCAGAAAAACCTAATATTGACACTAAAACATTAAAACATTTTACAAATATCTGAAGTCATTGTCAATCTTTACTTCATACAAACTATGGTACGCCAGTTAAGTAAACTATTCATCAGCATGCATGGCTATGCTAAACACCCCCCACCCCCACCCCCCCACTTCAAAAAAAGGGTGCGACCAAATTCTGTGCTGGTGCGACCAAATGAAAAAGTTAGTCGCACCAGTGCCACCACTGGAAACGTTAGTGTAGAGCACTGTTTTTTTGTGATGTGAGCATCGGCTAGTTTTTAATTCACTCTCCATGTTTATAAAAAGGTGTCATGCCTTAATTTATTTTCCCATATACTTACCTGTTTAAAGGATGAAGGTGTTATACCTAATATTAAACTTTAATTTGTTGTTATATGATTCATAATTGTATTTAAGCATTGGATTGACACCTCAAGTTAAATGTTGTTTGTATTTAATGAGCAGAAATATGTTGCACTAAGTGTTCTACAAAATAAATGGAGAGCAAAGTTATTTGTCTTTTCTTTTTGCTGATCTGTAAAAAATGATCAGATCAGTGACTCAAAACATGATACGATCCAAACCATGAGTTTTTTATCCGTTGCACCACTAGCTACAATGCTTTGGTCACCGTCTACAGTGAGCCATTGGTAAGTGTGCTTTCACCGAGCGCGACTGTAGTCACTACACTATACTAAGTATAACAATCTAAAAATGGCCTAGTGTAATATTCCAATGGGAATATTATACTAACAACAAAAATATTAGTGAATTGAAATGAGTTTGGTTATCCTGTGTTATGTTTGATCAGCCTACGTACAAGACGTTATCATTGAACAAGTTACACTCACATTCATTTTATTTATTATTTATGTTTTTACCTGTTATGACTGAATTGTGATACTAGCTGCTCACAGATCTAGTTGTATTATCATAATTTAATTATTAAATCAATCCATAAAATGTCAGTGTTTCCCAAACTTTCCACAGTCCCCCTTCAGACATTTAACCTGAAGCCATGTACCCATAATGTATACATATATATACATAATGAAATGCAGTGTTTTTCAACCTTGGGGTCATGAACCCATGTGCAATTGCCTGGATTTCAATCGGGGTCCCATGTAAAGTCTAATTAATAACAATTGAAAAAAAAATAGATTCAAAATTATTATTTTTTAAATGTTTTAAGTATTATTCTTGTTTAAATTGTCACACCACACACAAAATAATGTTAAACAACTGCATTCTTTCACTTTCTAAACTATGAATCGAGTTTAAACTTTATTGTGGTATATCGTGATATATATTGTTATGGTGATACAAAACAGTCCACATCATGATATATGATTTTTTCCATATCGCCCAGCACTCGTTAAAATCATATCTTTTCTCATATTAACCTTATTAAACTGCAGTGGAGCTAAGACTTTGTTAGTATAGTGACACAACTAACTCTGCTTTTTCCTCCACTTGAGCAACATGCAAGAAGGTTAATATGCCTGAGTGAGTACTGCCAGCATTCAATCTGTCACACAATATGTGGTGGATATCTAGGCCACAGTGGATGCAAGGAAAGGGAAAAATAAATGTCAAGAGACAGTGGGAGGAAAATAAAAGTATGCAGACTGATGACAGTAAAGAATAAAACAAACTCAAGCTTGACTTGCCAGTGATTCTTTAGCTGGGAATTGGAGCACAGCCTTCATTACAACGTATTGATCTCAGCAAACAAAGACCCGGAATTCATTGATCCACTTTGAAGGGAAAAAAGAAGGGGAAGGGGGGCTCTGGGCTTTTCTTCCAAACAATGCTGTAGTGATACAACACGCCCAACACCCTCAAAAAATGAGGAGCTAAAATTTTTAGTCCAAAAAAAAAAAAAGCGGCCTAGAAAAAAGAAAAGAAAAAGAAGAGTATGACTATGACACAAACTCCAACTGTGATGAAGTTAAACAGGAAGAAAGTGTGTCATGTTTCTGTTAAGTTGCCATATCTAATGCATGACGGCTCCTCTGCATGTAATGATCTGTTCTTCGGGAAGGGAATTCAAATTGGAAGAATGTCATGTCTGATCAATAAATTACTCAGCACTGACAAGGAGATCAATGCATATCTGATATGGTTCCAATGCAATGATTTCCAACAGCAGGACTTTTTCTTGCTCGGGAAAACTTTCAGTAATTTATTAAATAAAAAGAACACTCAACAAACTGACATCATTTTCTTAGGAAAAGTTATAAATAATCCTTGTTAAATTTTGTTGGACAATCAACACTAAGTAAGGTGACATGCAGATTGGCTGTAAACACAAGGGGTTTTAAATATCTGTGCGTTTGTTTCTCTGAGTGATCAATGGGGTCAGGACAACAGAAGGTAGAGGTGCCATGTATTTGTGGCCTCCCTAGTGATAGGTCAGGACCTCTTTTGCTGGTCTTTCCATTCATCTATACCTCACTAGGAAACCCCCCACCAGCCTCATTCTCAATCAGCCAGCAAGGAAAAGCGCTTGAGTGGGTTGCTAAGCCCTTAGCCCAGTTTACAGGACACGGTCAAGCAGGGTCACATTTTGCCAAAACACTTGGGCCCCTTAAACACATACGAGCAGTCCCGGCTGATTTCCAGACCCTCAGAGTCTTAACGGAGTGAGGAGAACCAGAAAAGGCATTAAACTGGGAGCAGCTTCAGAGACATTTACAACAGCTCAAACAATGTTTTTCTTGTCGAACGGCTCAAAATCAGTTAATATAAGGGGCTTTCTAGTAGGTAACGACATGCAATTATTCCTGATTAACTCCAGATATATTTTTATTGTAAAGCAGCTGTAGATCTGATGTTCTCATTCTTGACGTTGACAGTAATTGTTTAAATCACTTATTAAAGCGGTCAACTGTAAATCCCTCCCCTAAATCATCTGTGAAACCCCCACCCTGGACTTGCTTGGCACTGGTGCTTTTGAAACACTTGGCCAAAAGCTAACAATTAAAGTAGTTGTGTTTCATCTTGTAATTGTCAGGAAAATAAGTTAAACTCATGGCTGAGGGGTGGGGTTAAAAGGATTGAGGCAGAACACACAGTGGGGGTTCGAATGAAAAAACAGTGGCATAAGAACATGAATTAAGCTCAATTCAGCATTTGGGCTTTTCATTAACCCAGTTTTTAGAGAAAGAAACCACTGCAGAATAATGCCCCGCCTGACTCACTCTGCTACCCAGATATAAAGGCTTCATCACAATGTGTGTCAGCTCTCCAAAGCCACCAGAACTCCATTAGATACCCAGGAGCAAACAACCCGCGGTGCAGCCCACCTGAAATTAAATGCAATTTAGTAAAACAAGGCACTTTATCTGACAGCTAAACAAGATACAAAGAAACAGGGTCAACATGTAAAGACTTAATCTGCTTTACATTGTATAATGTGATAGTAATAGGCCTGGGCAATATATTGAAATTCAAGATGTATCATGATTTCTATTTCGGCGATATAGAAAATGACAATATTGCAGTAAACAATATATTTTATTTCATCGCTTAATTCATATTAAAACACTTGTTTTAGAAGTCGCTGCTTCTGCTACTTCTCAGAACAGCATGAAAAGCACAGTTTGATGGATTGCTGAGTGCATTTTGCATCAGAAAATTGAACCCTGAATTGTTTTTTTTGGTAAGACTTTAAGTTACAAATATCGAGATTTATATTGTGTATTAGAGGTCGACCGATATGGGATTTTAAATTCGATTAATATTTTTTTAAATTCAGCCGATGGCCGATATCTAAAGCAGCCGATATTTAAGGCTAATTAACTCTTTTTTTTTTTTAAGTACATTGACTATGAAAGACAATTGAAACACCCATATGATACAAATGTATATATTAGAAATGAAATAAATCAATAGAATTTTAAATATACCCGTACACAACCAAGTAAAAGAAAAAGTACATGACGAGTAAGTAGCAGTAAAGCATGACAACAATATACAATGTGCAAGTAGTCGGTTTAAACTATTTCTAGCTTCTTTCTTAACAAAGTGACTAGTAGTTAAGTTCACAAAATATGTTTAAATATACAATCAAACAGGAACCTGAAAATTGGTTTGTAAGCCTATTGGACTCTACCTCTCCCATGCACATGCTATTAATATTATTATTATACTTTTGTTGTTATATATTCACACATCCGAATGGACGTTTTTAATGTTTTTTTTTTTTTTTCCTTTCATGGCTACTCTAAAGTGTTAAAAAAAAATTAAAAAAAAAAAAAATTGGCCCGGTATATGGACGACCTAATATAATCCTCTATTGTGCATCGCCATGTTGAGAAAAACATATTGTAGTATAGGTTTTGGTTTATATCACCCAGCCCTAGTAATTAGTGCTGCAGTAAACAAATAGTTTAGTAATTTTATCTATTTTTTAACAATTAAGAGAAATAAGGTTTTGCAGTTCCAATAGTTCATGATCTTATTCCATAATTATCAGATTTACATGACACACATTCCTCTTCAGTTCTCTTAATTGCACAAAAAATAGACATACAAAATCGAACAAAATATTATTGCATGACATTTAAAATAGGTATTACATCCAAAAAGGCCTGTTAAACAACAAAGCCTAAATAAACACAACCACAGTGTTAGACTACACAATGCATTTAGACCCTAATTGAGGTCAAACCAACCCTTTTTTCTCCAAAGTTAAACAATAACATTTTATATTTACCTTAAGACAGCAGTAACTGTAATAATATAATGCTTATAATGCCTTTTTTTAATGCCAAAATCTGTGGGTGTATCCAACCTCAAAATAATTCAACAACGAATACATCTTTTTTACAAGAGGGTACATGTTATTCTATGCCTTGGAGCTTCCATTTACTGCTTGTTTTATTCATACAAGCAATAAAATTAAAATGATAAATCTGACCAGTCATCATCCTTTCATAAGTCCACTGCTTAGATGCATCCCCCTGTCGAGCTGCTGCTGCACAAAGTACTGCTAAATCTGCATTACAATACACACACCGCGCAGTCCTGTCTTTATGTTCAGTGTGTAACGATCCTTTGTCTTTTCCGTAAACTTTGATTTTTATTACCTTTTCCACCTCTGCAGGCTCTGCATAGAGCAGCCCGCAGAGTGCCTGTAACTAGGCAACGCTTCTATAGCGGAAGTAAAAGTATCAGTGCAGCAAGAAACACAGTCCGGGTGGAGTGCAGTGTGCTGGGTACAAAAATCACACCCAGTGGCTCAGTTAATTTACATCTAATCCATTTTCTTAAATCAGTTTAATCGATAAAATCATTTTGACCTTAATTGTAAAAAATATTTGAAGGGTTTCTATTGACTTGACATAAGACCAGAAAGCCAATACTGTAATTTGACCCTGAAACCAAGATCATATGGCTCCTAAAGGGGGAAACTTTCCCATGCTGATGTGGTTACATTTTCAAACTAGAACAACAGTCATCTCTTCTTCAACATATCCATAGTGAATAACTGGGGCACTGCGTGGGCAGCTAACAGTTAAAATCACATTCATGCCACAACGATTTTATCTAACTCCTAATCAGCGTTGCTAACTCTCTAGCTACAATTACCATAATCAAATCCACAGGATGTCTGCAATTTAGTGCATACAATGGCAGCCGTTTACATGTTAACTGCAATCGTTTCCGGGTTTTACAGGCTTCGTTGTGTGTATTGCCCTAATCAGTGACAAAACGACACTGCAAGAAGATGCGAGGAAAGACGTCTAACTGCTATCCCCTACTGTGTATGTGTGGGGTGAAAAGCTGCTTCATATCAGCTCCATATCACTGACATCCAACCCTCAAACTGAAAAGTTTACATGGAAGCTTTCATTCCTCTTTAATTCAGAATAAAAGTTACTGTAAATCCTCTTTAAACTGACCTTGTAAACACTTCATTCCTAATGCAAATTTAATTCTAACTTAAACTTGGATCAAAATTAGGTAGCTGATTTATTCCAATTTGAATTCAGAATTAAATAATTCCTCTATCTTGTAAACACTTAATTCCGCTTTAAGTTAATTCCGGTCATTCTGCGCACATTCACACGGACACACAGAGTTATTACGCACACTGACATCGGCAAATGAAACAGGCTTCATCAGACAGGTGATACTAAAACCAGGAGACGGAATCAATTCTGCCCCGTACTGCATGTACAGGCTGTAATATCACCAAGTTTATCATTGTACCGGTTGTTAGAGCTACTCTCTTTACCAGGGAGCAAATATTTATTTCTGGTTATTGTTTTTTAGAGTTTTACTGGGCTTTATTTACCGGTGATTAGTTCCTATCTCCTCCTCCTGCTCCGTGGAGCAAAGTGAAACTGTGTGTTATTGTCGAGCTGCTGCTTCAAAACTACAATCAAAATAAAGGTGAAAACAGTTCACATGTGTGGTCTTCTGTGTTGTAGTTGACAATAAAAGGTTTGTTGTGTGTTTTTGTCCCGACAGACATGATACGTCACATTCACCCCCTGTCCTATCTGAGCCATCCCAACCCCCAGACTTAAAGAGGAATTAAATAAAGCCAAATAAACCTGTTCTCCATGTAAACACAAAGTAGTTTACATGTAACTGTGGCCACTGATCTGATTTTTAACATGCAAGAAGTCCAACCTCACCTGACACTAGCTGTTTTTATTAACTCCTGTGTGTTCTTTGACAGCTTGAGGATTCTAAGGTTCCCTCCCTGAGGTAACATCCATTACGGCAGTCTTTTGAGGACACCATTGGCCAAACTAATGAAATGCAAAGAAACAGAAAAGCCTAAGCCTACAGCGTGTGGCTAAGAAAACCTCGGTTTGACAGAAAAAAAAAAAAACCCTTCCGCTCCTGGTCAAAAACAATATCTTTAAACAGCATGTTAAACGCATGGTTGAAAAACTTTCCTCTCCACATCGTGGGGTCTTTGTCTTTCAAAACATGCCACAGGAGATTTTCATTAGAGAATGCAGTTTCATTAACATCATCCCACGCTGCTGAGCTCTGCTGCATTACAATGACACAGGAGTGCCCCTCACCATCAACCAAGTCTCCACACAGCAACAGCTCGCGGGGGGAGGGGAGGGCAGAGAAGAAAGAGAGGGAGAAACAGGGAGGGCTAAACAAAAGAGAAACTGATTACCCCTGGTCCTGGCTCGTCCACGAGCCAAGGGAGGGAAATCCATCACCTGCAGGATCAAACGGATACTTGTGCACAAGGTAACGTTCAGTGAAAGCTGGGCCCGCCCATCTAAGCAGTCTCTTCCCTTCCCTGGCCATTGCTACCATCTCCCCTCCATCCCCTCCAACCTTGTGAGTCACACCAACAGCAGCATGCAACTTTTAGGTGCACACTGTGAAATCCAACACAAGTGAGAAACTTTACTGTCTCGAATGACCTCAAGGCTCTTCTCCATTAAATGGCACACCAGTGATATATTCCAGTTTTTATTGCCATTTGTAGCATTTCACAGTAGCTACATCCTCAATCTGCAAATAGCAAACCCAATGAAAGCAGCATTGGTCATGGCTTCTGTAGGACATTGTTCGGGTTATTATATAGCCATTTTTTCACATTGATGCTCACACCAGACTTAATGTTTGAACAAATGTAAATGTTCCAGGTGTCAAACAGAAGGACTGTTGCTGGAGTAAACACTGAAAGAAATGTAAATGGCTGTTATTACAACCACTCAGTGCGTTCTGCAGAGAAGGGCTGCAATTAGCCACTGAACATATGATTTCAACCATCTTGGAAGTGTTTAAAGCACCAGACAGAACTCTTTTACATTATTTATGTTGCACAATGGTTTCAAACTAGGACAAATGAAAAAAAATAAAAGCACTAAATTAAAGAAAATGGTTTAGCCTGCCAGCATAGGGTATAAGATCATTATAGCCGCATTATTTGCTCCATTAAAGATGGATAAGTTCACAAATCTCTGAATAATTGATTCTAATATTTTCAAAACAAGATGTACACACCCACTATAATTCCCACAACCTTTGAATATAAAATCCAAGACTTGAGCTAATATCTGCACAAAGAAGAGACCGTAAGACACAATGCGCATCCAGGAAAGCAGCAAATCTGCCTATAAAATCCCCAAAACATCATGTAAGCAGAAAGGACAGGATCTTCACTGAGCTAAACCACATTTGAGCCGCTTTACAAGACCAATAACACGACTCGCAACGCCACAGCACTGCACCGAGGCTAATTGTTTAAATATGTCAGGCTGGTTCCCATCTTCTCTAAAATGTAACACATGTAAACTAGCACGCACCAACTGGCGTGCACGTTGCTTCACAAGCACAAATTCACACAAGCACACTAAAATGCAGACAAGATATTTCAGATATTTTAACAACTCACCATTGAAGAGGGGCTGTTGTATTTCTGTGATATCTGGCAACACAACCTTGTGTACATCTTCAGAGAAGCCTGGCCTGCATGATGGGGCACCCCTGCCCTCTGCTGCAGTCTGTAATGGATGGGGGGGGGGGGTGATGGACAGAAGAGGATGGAAAGAGTTAGGGAGGGTGGGGGGGAGATTGAGTCATAAATCAACTTTTAAAATATGCCTTCTGTTACCTCCCTTAGCCTCTTGGTCACGTTCTTAAGTCCCCACAGTTGTACAAAAGCATCTGTTGTTTTTATAGCAGGGGCCGCAATTAGTATAATGAGGCCAAAAGGGTTAAGCATTAGCCAAAAAGCAAGGCTAGGCAAGAACAAGCCCCATTTGTCCGTGTTAGAGGCCCATGCACAGGGGGTGATAGCAGGGGCTTTCAGCACAGCCCCTCTGATCAACACACTGCTCTGCACAAACACTCACTCTGAAGTGCAGCAACAAGGGAATACAATAAAATAAAAAAGCAGGGGAGGGAATAAACATTTATGATGCAAACATCTGAACAAACACCAAAAAACAGAGGCGGACACTGATCTGTGCTCTTCTTTCTGTCCTTATCATGTTCACATGGGGTCAAGCCAAAGTCTGAAAAGGGCCTATGCAGCAGAAAATATAGAATGGAGTTAAAATAACAAAAAGCAGGAAACAACTTACAGATAGTGGACCCACAAAACACAAGGGTGTGTGTGTGTGTGTGTGTGTGTGTCATGTTAGACAGATCATTAAACAAATACCATTCCTAAGAGTGGCAATAGTAAGGTTTCTTCTAATATTCTAGTCTTATTAACAAGTAGATTAATTAAATATTACTGCATGATAAAGTGACAATAATCGTCACAGCACCAGCATAACGAGCCCAAAGGACTCACTGTAGTTTCTCCTGATTTCTTGTGAGGACTTTGAACCAAAGGGGCAGTGAACGCACCAAAAGAAGAGGACACGCTGCAGCAATCTACATAATGCCCGACTGTAAAGGCAGCGTAAGTGATCGCTACATTAATGTCGGGCAAAAACCTTCAAGCATTACAGTCTCTATTAACCAAAAACAATATTCTCCACCATAAGGATTCGTGTTAACGGACGTAGCATCTAAGAAACGAGCGGTTCACCCAAAACCGCAACCAATGCTATATCCATTGTGCTTTGTGGTGAAACGTTTTAGTCCTAAATGTGTGTTTTATCTCCGTACATAAAGCCAGCAGCTGTCACTCATCAAGCCGAACAGAGAGCACGATGTTGGGGCTGTGAGCACACATTTACCTGCAGTAGAGCCTGTAGCAGCAGCAGCAGCACCACAGCACTGCCCTCGTTTAGCAGCCAGTACATCGGAGCAGCCGTGGACGTGTAATCCGCAGGAAACACGAAAACACGACAACAAAAAGAGGAATATCCGAGCGCCGCGGTGGAAAGAACGGTTCCTCTGCGACACAGACAGGATGAGCAGTGCAGCCGGCGGTGGAAACAGCACGAAGCACCTTCTTCTTCCTCTCTGAACAGTCCGTAGTGAGGCTGTGTAGCACCGCCTGGTACTGAGGCTGCTGCTTCATCCAGTCCCACTGAAACAAGAGCAGCTCCAGCCGCACGGATAAAACACCGCCCATCTCACTGCCTCACCCTGCTGGTCACACACACAATTTCAGGGCCTGGACATCTGTCATGCCTGTTTCTCAAATGGGGGTACGTGTACCTCTAGGGCTACGCGATGACACTACAGGGGGTACTTAAGAGAGAGTAGAAAATTAACAAATAAAGGGTCAGTCTTGGTCCCACCCCAGGTGTGATATGACCGGAAATGATAAAAACCATAGAAATAAATCAATTCAGGAGCCACTAAATCAGTGTTTTTCAACCATGGGGTCAGGATCCTATATGGGGTTGCCTGAAATTTCAGAAAAAATAAAATGAACATTTGAAATTTTTAATTATTACTCTTTTTAAATTAAATTAGATTAAAAATAAAACACAATCTTAAACAACTGTATTTCTATACCTTCGCTTTGTGAATCTAGTTAAACTTTGTGAATCTAGTTAAACTAAAATGTAAAATAAAAATAAATCTGAACTCAAACATGATAAAAAAAACTAATTCTACCAAAAATGTCTTTGGAGTCGCCAGAAATTCTTGATATCAAATTGGGGTCACGATCCAAAAAAGTTGGAAATCGCTGCTGTAAATACTTTTTCTTTCCACTCATTAACAAAATGAGATTCTTTAAAATGTGTGTAATCACTCATTCATTCCATCATTATGCTCTATAGTTGTTTTTAAAATGCTGCAGTCGGACAAAGGGGTCACTTGGATTCAGAAATGAGATAAAGAGGGGACTCGTGCCAAAAGAAAAATTGCTTTAGCACATGGGAAAAACTTCATATTAAGTATTTCCAGTCTCAGTTCTGATGCTGCCATTTCCATTCATTTGAAAAACTGCTTCACAAGTATTCCTAAAATAAAACAATAAAAAACAATAGGTATAAAGATGTGTTTTATATAAAATATAGAAAGAGAGCAAACAGTATTCTTGATGCTGCTACTTTTGATTTTACAGTGTAGCTAATCAGTGTGTATGGAATGTATTCACAGAATATAGGACCTGTAGAACTAATATACATCTAGTAGCATAGTGTTTTAACTAGGCTTTACACCAATCTGACCGGCTATATCGAATCAGCCAATATTTAGCATTTTTTTGCATTTAATGATTTTGTGACATACTGTAATGTCTTATTTTGCCGATCCGATCAATGAGGTCATTCTTGTGATGAAACTTTTTCTAGATGCTCCCATTGCATTGTTATTTCATCCGTCTCGTTTACTCTGAAAACGTTCCACACCACCGACATGTTTGTTTTACGTGACACCGCTCTGTAGTACAAGCATTTCACTCACATTTGTTGGTCGGGGCGCAGCGGCAGCTGCTTCTCGAGTCTACCGCAAAGTCAGCATCTGCTATTAGCCTCTCTATGTGTGTGTGTGAGAGCTTGTTTTATTTCGGCCCGTGGAACTGCGGGGTGAAATGAGACTCTCCCGTTTACTTTCTCTTTAATACTGGATATTTCAGTCGGTTTCAGAGGGTTGTTAGACACAGGAACAGGAGCGTTTGTGTGTGTGTGTGTGTGTGTATACACTGCACCTCCGCTGTGTAGGATTTTAAGCAACAGCAAGTTTTGCGATTCCACAGGACCAGGAATTATGTCTGCATTTCCAGTGTCCCCTGCCTCAACAGATTGGTTCCTAACTCTCTTGTAGTAGTAGATAGCAAATTAAATGGTTTTCAATTGCCGGAGTGCAGCAAAAATGGTCAACTTCTCCACTCCCTCACAGTCAAAATGATGTGTTTAGGTACCGAAACATGGTACCGAAACTGGTACCCATCTCTACTCATATGATCGGATCGGTGATCATTTTTTTAAACTCACTGATGGGTGATGGGCCCAAAAATCCTGATTGTATAAAGTCTAGTTTTAACATCTGTAGCCACCAGCAGCCACCCTCATTAGATTGGTACCAACCCCCAGATACAAACACCCTCAATGACAGAGCTGCTGACCTGAGAAGTTAGATCATGAGAACAACTAAATCCTGGCTTCCCTGTTAGCTACAGAAGCTGGGTTGTCAAATAACATCAGAATATCTTCTATAAGAGGTAAATTCGACCCTAGGTACCTTCCTGATATACACAATCACTGACAGTAACAAACTGATCCACAGTACAGCAACAGTAATCCTACAGATGCTGGGATATAGGATGGGAACAGTACATAAGAACCAGTCCCCTCCATGGAAGAGATGGTTAGAGGCCAAGATAAATGCGACACAGAGAGAGGTCAGCCAGTCAGCATAGCAGCAAATGGGCATTATCGTGAATATACAGTATTTGCACCAAGAAAACACAACATCCTATTCCTGAGACTCAAAACTGTTCTATCCATGTGACTGAAGAGGTACACCAAAGAAGTGCAGGACAGTACAATAAATAGAATGTTCTCCACTGAGCCAGCCAATGTGTTAAAAGGTAATAAGTGGGTGGAGAAAAGCAAATTCATGCTTGTCATTGGGTTTCGAAAATATTACAACAAAACATGATGCTGGATTTAATTATAATCCCTACTACTTCATTTGCATGTGGTCTACTAGTACTTTTAGTCAATCTTTTGGCTTTACTTGTGCTTCTAGTTGGCTAATAACAGTCCACTAGTGAGATTTAAAATGTACAAAGATTTAGTTTTTATGTAAATGTTTTTGAGCACTAGTGCGAGAGTAGAATTTACTAGTAAAGCAACAGCGACAATTTTGTGTTACTAGTAGTATTAGTAGTTCCAAAGATCCAAAATGAAGAAACAATCAGTTACTTGCTCTTATGGATGACATTAGGCTGTATAGTACGAATGAGCCAGACATGGACTTACTGAGCCACACCACCAGGATACAAATCAAACATCATCGGAAGCCATTCAAAATTAGACAAGTCTGGCCGGATGGTATCAAAAAGAGTTAAATTAATAAGGACTAAAGGAGTTGATTAATCAGAGGGGAACCTTGGTGATATCATGACAGCAACAAGTACCTAGGGATTCCACAGGTTAGTTTAAACTATGGGGAGGCCATACGGAAGTCAACAACAACTAAACCTGCAGCGAGTAAGGCAAGTCCTGAGAAGTTAGCTGAACAGTGAGAACAAAGTCCAAGCAATCAAAATGTGAGCACAGCCGGTCTTCAGATACCCAGCTGGGATCCTACGCTGGCCAAAGGAGGAGATTGAAGCCAAAAGACTTCAAGAAAAGAAAGCTCCTCACCATGCATGGAAGGTTCCACCCCAAGTCCAGCTGCCTGAGGCTATACACTAGTGTTGTGGTGGTTTTGGATGAAATGAGAATAGTTTTAGGGTTGCTGGTCAGATGCGGACACAGGGTTTATTTGGTCAATGGGTTTTGGAGGCAGACTGGTCTGGGATTCAGAGGTTTCAGTGTGTGTGTATCAATGAATCTGCTGTTGTACGGTGCTCTCAGGGTTTTGTTTGTTACTATTAGTGGTAGTCATAACAATGACAGAGGCTCAAAGAAGAGATCTTGGTAAATGCTATCAGTGTTCAATGGTATCTGGCCTACTTTGGGCAGTCTGACCAGAACTGACCAGGAGAGATTCTGTTATCACATATCAACTAGAGCGTGACCATCGAACCCGTGCCTGACGACTGATATTTAGAAATTATTCTCAGCTTTGAGTTGGGCTCCGTCATACAGCATCAGCGCATTGAACATTTTAAATTTAAAACAGCTTACTATGTAGGCAGCTAATGGGCCTGTTTCACTTAATGCAAAAAATGTCCAGTCTCCTCAGTAATAAGACGGGGTGCTCCGCGGCAACGCAGCCACTTGTCAAAGTCCACTTCGCTCTTAATTCCCTGAAACCTGGCAGGGCACAGACACGCCACATAACCGCTGCTCGACAATGTGCAGGCTTTTGAGATCACACAGTAGTGACGACAGATATCTGTTGGCTAGTGCAAGAGATACAGATTACAGACAAAGCGGAGAGTATACTGTGTTAACGTGCGCATACTGCGCTGTGTGTGCTTTTGCGCTCATCTGAGTTCCAATAGTTGCTTAACAAAGTTGGGCTTTCCACACAAATGTTAATGTGTTCTTAGTATGATAAAAAAATGTAACTGTTGGGCTCGGGTCGGACTCAGACATAAATATCTAAATGCCTGTCAGACCCGGGTTGGGCTCAGAAAGAAAGATGCAGCCCATTGTGCACTTCACTATGCACTAGTGAGCATCAATCAACTATCCAGGATGAACAATCCAAACTCCAGGAGTAGATCAAGAAGATACTCCAAGGAATAAGGTGCTCAGTGAATGCCTCAGACAATCACCAGACAAGGGCAACATGGAGGGACAAGTCTCTACATTGTGGACTACCGTGGCTGAGGAGGTAGTGGGGTCGTCTACAGATCCAGAGGTTGGGTCTATACTTGTCTATGTGTCGAAGTGTCCTTGGGCAAGACACACAGCCTTAAGTTGTTCTCAATGGTTGACTAGCGCCTTGCATGGCAGCTCTGTCCCATTGGTGTGTGAATGTGAGTGTGAATGGGTGAATGAGCTGATAATGTGAAGTGCTTTGGGACTACCTGGGTGGTTATAAAATGCTATATGAATCTATTTACCATTTATCAGATAGAGGAAGTGGGTGATATCAAGAAGATCTAGCAGTGGCTGGAAAAGATGAACTAACAGACAGTGCAGAGGAACTAGTCATGGCAGCACATAAACAAGCACTGAACACAAGAGCCATAGAAGCCAGGGTTTACCACAGCAGATCAGTTCATACCTGTCAAGTATCCCGTTTTGGCCGGGAAACTCCCGTATTTTACCCCTCATCTTCCCATATTAGTATTTTCCCGTATTTTAATGTAATAATAATTAAAACATGCCTTACTAAACTGAACGCTGTCACTAGCCTTGTGAGAACTGCCTCCTGAAATGGCCTGAGTGGCAGTTCTCGCGAGATTAGTGCTGACAACAGCAACAAACCTGGAAACAACTCAGAAAAGAGATGATGAATGAAGACGTTCCGGCAAAAAAAAAACAAAGAACTGGTGTAAATATGTTGTGAAATGTGACAAAGAGTTTATCTTCCTAAAGAGCAGCAGGATGGGACACAGTTACACATTCTGTTAGATTAATAACTGAGATTTTAACGTCTACCACAGCAGAAGGAACGACGTAAGTCACCATGAAAAATCAGCCAATCACAAGCTCCACAAATATACACTGCTTTAAAAAAGTGTTAAAGAATGTAAAGTCTGCAACAAATGTGTCTATAATAAGTCATTAGTGAATACCAGAGAACCACATGAGTGAGCATGAAACAGTATAAGAAAATATATAATGAAAATAAAATGTTTGTCTAACTTAAAGACAAGCAATGTAAAATTAACATTAAATATGCAACGTGTTGACTTGTTTATAAACTGTAAGTATATTAAATAAACACATGTGCTTCATGTATCCATTTATGTTTTTATTTAGGCTGTTTTATAATTTAGGAATTAGGGCTGGGCGATATATCGAGATTCAAGATGTATCAAGTTTTCTATTTTGGTGATATAGAAAACTACAATATTTATATATAAATATATATATATATATATATATTATGTATCAAAATGCATGTAAAGCTCAGTTAGATGGATTGCTGTGTGCACATATTGTGCAGCTGTTTGTTAATAAATGTTCCTGTGTAGCATTTTAATCCAGAATTGTCTTTCTGGTCTGACTTTATTTGATAATAGGAATGTTCACAGCATTTCAATGTTAATAATGGTCAACCTACCAGACTCTAATCACATAATTGTATTTAGTAAGTGGTTGACAAGTGGGTATTTTAGATTTCCTGTACACCTATCTTAAAATATAAGGGATACTGGAGCTTGGTTGGGCGGGTAGGACGGCTCGTAGTGGGTGCCAGCAATTTTCCCTTATTTTCAAATCCAAAACTTGACAGGAATGGATCAGACCACGGTGCAGGTTGGTCTGATCTGCAGTATAGACTGGACAAGTGTTATATTCCTGAGTGTTTTAATTAAATCCTGCTGATGTTTATGCTTACTAACAAAGACAGGACATGTCATGACATTAAGAGGACCTCGTCAATGTCAGTAAGCACTGACAAGGCTAATGCTTACTGACATTGTGAAAAGATAGTGTCCCTCCTTGCCAAGTCAGAGTTGAGTTTACAACATTATAGTTCACACTTCTCAATATAACTCACTTAATATAATGTATATTGTGTCTACCTGATATTCATAGAGGACATCAAAGTGTCGTGTGTTTTAGTATTATGATTAAAACCCTTTGATATATTTAATTTTAATTCATAACCATTGATACGTATATAGGAAGATAGGACACAGTCAGCTTTTGCACGGTATGGTCCAAATAGATGTTATCTTGCTCGAGACTGACTATGCATAGCGCCCACATTCTCAAAATGTATATGAAGTGTACTTATAAAAAAGTTTAACTGCAACTTCTATAAAAATAGCATATATGATACTAAAGATTTATTCACATAGCTTTCTTTAAAAGTCCTCGTAAAGGAGCTAGGAAGAGAAAAAAACCTGGCCATCAAGGAGCGATAATCACTGCCGTTTCGCTCAGCTCAGATGCTTGTAGTGATGCTTAGCTGTGCAGGTAGTTTTCTAGCGATTCCGTCAGCAACATATGAGCTAGGCTTCCCACGGTGTGGCAGACGGACACAGTCAAGCGATGTTCCACTTCCTCCAAGTATCCAATTATCTCAGGGTCCACTCTTGTGTTGGTGTACGAAGTTGGATTGCCTGCGTTGACTCCTGTCTGCCATTGCTGCTCTCCCCGATCAATAAAGTTCAGCCAGTGTATACTCATCCATAGAACATTTCATTGTGCACGCACAAATAAATGAATACATAAATAAATGGGTCAATAAAGAAATGGCATTGATGGCATATACTGTATTTTCAGGTATTAGGAGATGTATTTATTTTTGACATATATCTGTTGGTATTTCTTTATTCATTTATTTTCAATCATGGCAGAGTTGGTCCTCCATATGCCGATGGTTCCACCGATGGGTTTTTCTGAGGCAGATTTTCTTCTTCTAAATCACTTGAATGTCTTTCCACTCTCTCCCCTATGAGCTGCTCCAATGTGCAACAAGAGCTCGCAACAAAAACTCCAGACACGTCAGAAGTAGATCCAACACACATCTTTATGTTCCGTGCATTAATAAATAAAACCATATCAAAGAAAATGTGGAGGAAAAAGCACTACAACACCTAAATAAAGAGGGAAATCTGAGAAATTGTGAAAGAGCCAATGTAAACAATGCTCACATATTATTTTTTATTGGTAATACATGCATGATTAGCGCAGTTACCCTTTACCAGGATGACTATCAAATTCATCACATTAAAGAACGATTCTGTGACATTCAGTATTTTGTAAGACTTTTTATTTACTGCTATTCATGCTTAAGCATGAATAGCAGTAAATTAAGTGTCTCATAGGTTTATTGACATAGTATTGCAACATGTGCTATATAATTGTTACTATTACAGAATTTGTAATCTATATTATATGAATACAAAAATATTATATATCAAATGGCTTTCTGTGTCGATGCATATGCTCACTACTTTACACCCCTGCCCTTATGTAACACACCTGAAAGAAGAACGCAGAAATATCCCCTCCCATATAAATAAACTCACCTGACGCCTAATTTTTTACACATATTTTTGAAATGTCTCAAGTCATGGGACAGTGATTTAGCCACACAGCATCAGCTCAACAGGCAGTTGTGCTGACTTTGTCCTCTTGACATGACCAGTCACATTGTTTCAGATGCTCACCAACAGCAGGGACATGTAGCAAGGTTGGAGGTACCACTTCCTGGGTTGGCTTGAGTTCCTTCACAGAAACAGCAGCAAAGAAGGCGATGTCTGTAAGAATAACTGGGGGTTTCCACTGGATACGTCTCCGCAGCGCCACGGCACTGATCCGGTTTTGCCCCGCTGTCCGCCGTCTGGTAATCCCCCCACCGGTTGCGTTTTGAGTGCGCTACGGTGCACTCCAGTTTGAAAACTGTGACATCACGAGACAGAGGATTTCTCACAATATTTATATAATCGTGCGAGAACGCAGTTAAATGTATGTGTTATAAACACAATAATAAACAGGTCAGTGTTCCTAACGAAGGAGAACAAGAAGGTTGGACTCTGGATTTGTCATAGACACATTTTTTATCAACAGTCAACAGAGAAAAGATAAAACTGCACCAGTAAAACATGAACTAAATCAAAGTTGCTGCAGTTTACAGTACATTTACAGTATGAGAGGAATCAATATAGTGGATGTGAATTTGTTTTTACACATTACGACGTTTTGGTGATGTAGGTACTCTGTTTTATTTTGAAAAGTAACCAGATATTTTATCGTGGAGTACGTGCTTAACTTGTTTAGCTTCATTTGCTCTGTGCTGATTGATGCGTATATCTGGTGGAGGCCACCGGACTGTTGGAGCTGGTAAGGAGCAGACGCAGCGCAGCGGACCCGGTGGAAATCATCAGATAGACTAAAGCGGAAACCTATCAGCTCCGGCGGTGCAGCGATGACGTAACGCAGCGGAGACGCATCCAGTGGAAATTGAGGGTTACGCACAGGCTGCTGCAGCCATTCTGCTTAAAGCTGTTAGTTAATACATGGTTGTTCGACATAGCAAAATAGAAATCTTGTTATTGTAAGAGTAAGATTTTCAATATTTTCTTCCGGATCTTTTGATTGAGCAGCTCCGAGGACAAATGACATGAGTAGTATAATTTTAATGAGATTTATTTACATGCAAAGTTTAGTAGTGTAAGCCCACAAGCAGGTGGCCAGAGGAAGACGTCTGTGTCTCTATCTGTACTCTGTGCATCTCTGTCTGTGTCTGTTCCTCACTTTGTCTGCGTCTATATGTGTATCTTCATGACTGGACCCTCCTTGGTATCCAGAGGTGTCTGGTACCAACATGATCATATAAAGGACATGCAGACCAACTCTGCTCGGCTCCCTTTGTGACTTTGGGGTCATGAAAACAGTTCACAGTTGTGGGTGTTCAAACCCCACAGCAAATTCAAAAGTGTTACATTTTTGGTGTTGGCAGACTTTGTACAAAAGCAGAGTTAATTTTGCTCTAATAGAGTCACATTATTTTGATGTAACTCTGGGGTGTATAATATTAGTAGTTAAAATCGAGTGTTAAAACAGTGTTTCTATATCAAATCTGGAGGTGTTACAATGGAAACAATAACTCTTGACTCTTTAACTCTAAACTCCCACAGTGTCTATAACACTAAAAGAGTAAATTCACTGACTCCGCCCCCAGCATCACAGGCTCTCACCGAAGCGACCATTCAGAACAATTTGCTTTCCACATGACTGAGGTGTTTTCCACGCTTGGTAAGTCATTTTAATCTGAGATGTTTTTATTTGTCATTATTATTATTATATGCTGTTATTTGCATTGACCAGCTCACATATGACAGACCCTTTGATAAGCAATATTCTAATGAAAGTGAGAGCATGTACATTGTTCCACATATTTCAGAATATCATTGCCTCTTAAATGTTTATTTCCCAAGGAATTTCTAAAAGTTCAAAACAAAATGTAAACCTTTTTTTAGTATTATTTACAACTCTTATGTAGTTAAAAGAAAAAAAAAAACTCTTGGAGAGTTAATATTTAGACTCTAACACTGAGTTAGTGTTACTAAGTGTTAAATTATTAACTCCAGACAGATTTAGTATTTGACACTTAATTAGAGTTAAGGTACCTCTCCAAAAAGAGTTAAATTAACACTCTCTGGTGTGGACCCATATAGAGACTTTAAAAGTGTTGAAATCAAATCTGACAGTGTAAATTTGGGCATGCTGGATTTGCTGTGCGCAACATAGTTTGAGGGACATTCAAAAATACTGAAATAAACCTTTTATAACAAATTCATTTAAAATGAAGGTCATTTTGAATCTGTGAACATCAGCTGAGAGGTCAGGCTTTGCTTGGTAACTGCAGCTGTCGCTGTACCACACTTGCATACTTCACCACACACTGTGACCAGCCCTCTGTCTGGTAGAAACGCAGAAGTTTAAAAACCTGTTTATGCAGATGAACCCAAGCATTCTGTCTGTAATCTGTGCCAGACCCTGCCTGCGATGTAAAACACATGCCATGGAACATTGTGGACTGGGTGTCCTCCAACTGGACTGCGCTGCAAAATCTCTACACAACGGCTGGTTTGTAGGGACATGCCGACAATAGTGCAGGGAGCTAAACGCTACTCTGAGAAATCAGGCGCTGTTATAAAATGCAGAGCAAAGCTGCACTTTAGGTCACAGAAATAGGGGCCATTTTGTTCTCAGACAGAGCAGAGGCAAACAAAGAGGTAGATAAATCAACCTTTGTTATTCTTTTCCTTGTCCAGGACTCTTAGTCACACTTGCTGCCCTCCCCTCACGATGACCTATCGACCCTTCTAGAGACCACGGAATAGGAATGCTAACACTGGCAACAGGATAAACCTCATCAACTGCAATATCATTTTTCATTATAAAATCAAGACTGTGCACAACAGTAAAAAAAAATCAACAATTATAATCTCCAGATCTATATAGATCAGGTGCAAGGGTGCAGGTGCATAACCCATTTCAATTCCTTTTATCACTGCACTTTAATTCAACCTGCTGTTAAAAGGAACACACTGAAGAGGATTAGGGAGCATGCTGTGCCCCGTAAAATCCTTGCCGGTTACTTATCTTAAGCCAAACCTGTTACAGACAAAACTATCTAAAAAAAAAGTTTAAAACAGTCAGGTATTTTAGGAGTGAGAGATCCCCTAGGGTAGGAAGACCATGTTCTCATTTCCAAAAAAGAGGAAACTTGGACTGACCTTGGCATTTAAAAAAAGTACTTTGACATTTTCTTGAATATATCTTGTTGTAACGACAAAATACAATATAGTAGATGAATAAGTTCTCCGTAAGGTTTAAGAATTCATTTCTCTCTTTATAACAAAAACAAAAAAAATCTAAAAATAGAGGTCACTCAAGTCAATCATCTTTATTATGCATAAAATAATCTGTCCTAGAAGAACTGCAAAAATACTGTCTTAGCATCTCTCAATCAATAAAACTATAATAAAAACATCACCTTTAACAAATAACAGCAACAAGAAACTCAAAGCTTACAGAACGGCACATAATCATCAATATAAACACCAATAAATATCTGTGAAAGTTTGCAGAAACATTGTTAAAAAAAAAGAATAAGATTCATGTATTGTCATTCATAGCACATCTTAATCAAAAGGAAAACACACACACACACAGTATACACTATACATCCATATATTAACTTATGTTTTGCTGACAATGGCATTCCCCTCTTAGCTTTTCATTTAAATTCTGTTCGTTTCAGACACCTCAAAGACAGAAGGTGCTGTAAATGTCACATTAGAGATAAGTCAGTTGCCTCATCAGGTTACTTTAAAAGCAGTGCAGTGTTTGATCATCTGATTTGTTGCTAAAAATATCTCTTGCAGAGTATGATATTTGGGGCATTAGATTCTGGAATATCATTAATTTCTTCCAGTAAAGAATTTTCTATAAATCGTCTTTTCATGAGCTTCATCCTGATGGACGTGAACTCACCAGCATTGTTCTATAGTGACACGTAATTAGGTCCCCTAGCAGCCCTGTAAAGAGACTGAATTTTGTGACATGAAGATTCATGAAAATCGTTTTTTAACATTTAAAGAAAGGCTACCTTGTTCTCCTCCTGTTCAATACATTGTTTTTCACGTTAATAAAACATTCAGGTGGATTTTGGATTGAGTGACAGAACTCCCATCTCCCTACAACCAGTCTGATCCAGACGGTCTATGGTAATCCTACACACAGAGATGGTGTGTCACATTCTTTATTAGTCAACACAGACGCTCACAGGAAGGCTTCAAATTGTGACAGAAAATGCCTCGTGTGAGAAAATGATGTGTCACTTTGAATTTGTGTAACTGATTGGCACAGTGGATTTGTGCATTGAATGAAGTATTTATTATCACTTTTTTTGCACTGGAAGTATTAAGGAGTTTTTACAGTAAATGAATATTTACTGTCATTTTGATGTATTTTTCAGTAAAGAGAGCACAGTGAAACATGTAACACAACATAAATCACCAAAGCCTACACCAAAGGACTTGGCGAAGGATTGAAAGACACATTAGCAAAATTTTTAAAAATGCTTATTTCTTAATCGGGCGATGCTACATGTAGTAATAATCTGTGATAATAAACGCATAATAAATCATTCCTTTGAGTGTTTTGATTGTCTGTGTAATAACACAGATGTTATATATTAAAAAAAGTGTTGCCAAAATTAAAAAGTTTAATTTAGCAAGGAATGTTCTATATTTCTTTCTGTTTTGGATGATGATGACGCGAGCCCTTGTTCTTAATTTTTAAAGCTACAACTTACAACATCATGAAGCTTTTGAAACATACTGATTAGCATCTTGCATAGTGCTCCATACAGATAGAAATGACCCATATTCATCAGAAAAGTGTATCGCAAAATATTGCCTTTACCAAAAACAATGTCATTTTGTTTATTTTTCCTAAAATTGGCACAGCGATCAACCTCATAACGCATATAATAAACATACATTTATGTAAACTGATGAGATGGGGGTGGGGGGGTGGGGGGGGAAATGCTCCATCTCTTTGATTAATTCATAGAGGGCGATCTGTCATCTCTGTTTGCCTGGAAGGGGAGGAGGAGGTTTTAGCTGAAGCTACTTTGGACTCTGGTGCATTCAATCAAACTATATTGTGTTGCATGATTCATAATTCCATTCTAAAACCTCTAAAAAGTTTCTGTGTTGCACGGACCACAATTTACCACATTTTAAATGTGCAATCGGATGAGAAGTTCATGTACAAGATTGCCGTGCAGTTTATGGATAATATGATCTATGAGCCTGAATAGCTCAGTGTAGTGTAGACAGACGACATTGTTTTAAAGGCAGGACTCAGCCGCGTGATGCATGTTGCCTGAGATGCTGACATTGCAGTTGACTCTAATAAGCACTTGATACCTGAGGATTTCTCCATTCCACACCTGTTAGTCTTCACAATCAGGTGACGTGTTGGGTGTTGTGTTGACGTGGCCTTGATCGTGCTTGAACAGAAATGAACGAGGTCAGCAAACCTTTCACATCCAAGGCATTTCTTCATGCTGACTTTGTGTTGATATAGGAATATGACAGCTTGGCCTGCACTCACCAATTGGAGTGCACAGCTCAGTATTTTCTCTTGGATTTTACACCATATTATTCACCAACACTTTGGTATATGCAGCCTGGTCAGTGTATGTTTTGGTCATTGAATTTTCTGTTCAGAAAAATAAATCTAAAAACTTTCCGTTTTTCAAATTGAAAAACTAAATTTGAAATTCAGGGCATATTTCTTCATCAGGGTCAAGAGGGGATAAATATGCATTTAAAAATCTGTTGATTTTCAATTATTAGATTATGGTGTGATTTTTTTTGTACAAGAAAATCTCCCCACGTCTTTCTGAAAAACCCCACTTTGGTGCACTACATTTTCAGCAATTTCCGCAGCCGAGAAGCCTTGTTTTGCTATTTCAAAAATAATTTCGGAGTACGGTTCCATAGAAATTTTAAAACAGCATGGAAAATATAGAGATAATTTTGGCGCTAGAAAAACAGCAGTGTCCCCATATATGTGCTCTTATTTTGAAAAGAAAGACTTCTGGTGTCATGGTCTGAGTTCACATCATACTAAAATTGTATATGTGCATATACGGGCATGCGCGCACATGCGCACTACCGAAAATTGAATTTTTGCTAAAAAAAAAAAATGTATTCATTTTTGTTTATTTTTGTTTTCAACGTGAACACGAGTTTAATTTGTTTATTGGATTATGTTAGCGTTAGGGTTATAATCTCAGTACGGAGGTAAACTCAGACCGTGACACCGGTGTCATGTACTTGTTGCATATGCTTTCTGTAAAAGGATGCAGGGGTGGAGGGAGGAATATATTCTTTTTTGGTACCAATGCAATTAATTGACCTCCTTTCAACATCTGGCTAATTACCTCATCAGCGGCAATCCCCTGCATGTCAAAGGTTGCTGTGGAACAAATTAGTGAGTGGAGAGGAGCAACCCAGTTCTCAAAGCCTTTATCAATTTCAATCAAGCTTCATTGTTATGCATTCAATAAAAGATCTCAGAGGGCCACGGGATTGCTCTGATTACTCTGCTCTCATGCCAAATTGTCTCAATGAGCCTTTCATATCACTTAACAACAAAGCGCAATAGAGTGCATTGGGATGACTAGGGGTGTTTCTCTTCTATTCCCGGGCATTTTATCTATATTTGATTGCTTCTGCAATCTACAACAATTTCTTCCATGTTTTTCAAGTATATACTTACAATGGTGACGATGATATGCCATAATTTCTGAGGTAAACTCTTCTCTAAAAGGAGCTGATTATATTGTTCAGGATGCAAAGTGATAAACAATGACAGGCATGCATGAACATTTCCACCGAGGCTTTCTCTGCAATTTCTAGCAAAAAGATTGTCTGTTAAGCAGCTTGGTGCCACCCTCCTGTCAACAAATAAAAGCAAAATGCTGCTTCACAAGCAGCTCTGATGAAGCCTACTGAGTCTCAGAGTTTTCTACAAGTGCGTCTCTGCCCCAGTTTATGGATTGTGTTTCTTTTTTAGCTGGCGGCTACATCTGCCTGCTGTGTGCTGGTGTGGCACACGGATCTAATAGTGATTGATTGCCTAATTAAGGCAAATGGTGTTGTACCCCAGAATACGCTAAGCGAGATGAGAACATCTTTAATTAGCGATGCAGTATCTGTGTGTGGTTATTGGTTTTTGATAGTAAATGTGTTCCAAAGATGGAGGTGTCTCAGTTTCACAATGTAAACTGACTGCATTTAGTGTTAGTTTTTGTGACGAGTCTATAATGTTAACAGCTATTGTAATATTCAATCATTGAATAGAAGGCAGGACTTTAAAGTCAAACTCCCTGTATAACACCAAATACTAATTTTTCTTTGGACAACGTAGTTTTGTGTTTGGTTATGAACTAATTTATGTGTATAATATGAAAATGAATGTTGGTTTTGGGAACAGTCCATCTATTTAGTTAGCAGGGGTGGAAAGTGACAAATTACATTTACTCTTGTTACTGTAATTGAGTAGCTTTTTTGAGTACTTCTACTTTTTTAAGTACTTTCTAAAATCAGTCATTTTACTTTTACTAAAGTCAATTTTGTTTCAGCACTTCGTTACATTGGAAATAGATTCTGTTGCAGAGTAAAATATATCCTGCATGCTCGTCCCACGCCTATTTCCGTTACATAAATTACAATATTTTATTTCAAATAAAACCACATTTTTCATCAGTTCTCGGGTGTTTACTGGTGAGTGCACCACACCACCTCATCCTTCCTACCACAGCACTGTGTCCTCACGGGGGGGTCCTGTCTATAAGTCACACTGGTCTCTGTAGATCCTCTCCCTCCAGAGTCTCTCGTGTGCCTCGTCCTCCAGCAGTGCCACACCGCGCATCTTTACGCGTTGTGTGCGCGTTCCTTTTTATAACAGTTACAGGTGTTGCAGCCAATTAATCAGCAGATTTGCTCAATGATCATGTGATTTTAATTACAATTATTATTATTATTATTATTATTATTATAACTGTATTTGTAGGCGCGCGCACATCTCTCTGGGGCGTAAGTATAATTTTTTCCGCCTTCATTTTTGGCAAATATATCCTTCATAGATGATATGTGTTGTGAAATGTGCAATGTTCGATTATTTCACACAAATGTATCAATTTCTCAGAGCTGTCATTAATTTCATTCTTCTCCTGTAAGCATTTTTTGAATGTTTTCTTTGATGTTTATGCACAATTTATGCATAATCAATGTAATCTGTTCATGGCAATAAAGTGACAATTAATATATTTAATAGAATTTAATTAGATAAGATTTGATTAGAAGGTATTAAAAAGATTAACTCAATTTACCTAAAGAAAAAGCCACATTGTGAGTTAAATTAACCTAATAATATTTAGTAAATACAAATACATTTCTATGCAAACTTAATATACATTTACTAAAAATATTGAGTAACAATTATTCATTATTTGAAAAAAATCTGATTTAAATTCACTAAATATTTAGGTGAAATTTATTTGCATTTACTAAATATTTGAAAACCATTTTTCAATTTACCAATTTTTTACGTGAAATTAATTCAAGTTTACAAAATTTTTATACTCATATTCAACATTTTTTTTGCAAATTGTGCTAAATGTATTTCATAATAGTGTGTCACTTTGTTGCTGTAATTATTTATCCAATATAAAAGTCATTTTACGCACGATGATTAAACAGATTATATTACCAAAAAAAACCAAATTATCTTTAGAGTTTATTTAAGAAACTCACAGAAGTGTGTCAATCTGTTTCAACAGCAATATAAATCAATACAATTAATGGTCTGTTTGTCTGGTTGAGAAGAGATTTTGTTAAAAAGTTTAAATATTTTGTAATATTTTGAGACTTTAAAGTGTATTTTAATCATTTAATGCACTCATTAAAATCTTTAGGGCTAGTTTGTTTTTTTATATCCAAAAAGAGAAATCAAAATATATCGTGAATTGTAGTTTGGAATAAAGACAGTATTCTTTTTTTTTTTTTCTTGTCTGCACATGCTGTCAAAGGTCAACACCACAGGAAGTGCAATCATTATGAGACAGCAATGCATATTTTGTTATTGCAATAAAATACATTGATTTATATTATTGCTTAATTGTGACCATCACCAGCCCTCCCTAAGGAAGGGTAAGAAATCTTTTATTATAGGGAGGATATAAAAAGGGAGAGCAGTGTTACACCTAAGTGGAGGGGGAGGGGAAAGGGGAGGGGAAAGGGAGCAGGGAGGAGAGACTCAAGGCAGGAAATAGAAAAGGTGGGGAAGAATAGACTGTTCTTCGTATACCAGCATATGTGCAAAAAAAAACAAAAAAAAAAAAACGCTACTGCAAGCCCAGGAACTGCCCTGGGCCCGCAGATGCAGCCAGGCCAGCAGAAAGAGCGGAGGCCAGGGAGCCCCAGGCAACCCCCCCGCGGCCGAGCAACCCCCCAGATGCCCCCAAGATCCCAGGCCGAGAGGCAGCCACCGCCCCCCATACACACATCCGAGGAAGCCCCAAGCAGCCGAGCACCCAGCGCATCCCCCCACCGACCCCAACCCCCAACCCCAAGGCCCCCCGTCAGCATCCAGCCCCCCCCCACCCACCCACACCCAAGCACCCAACCCCCCGAGGGAAGGGCCCAGAGAGCCCCCTTGCCCGAGACCCCAGCAGAGGAGCCAAGGCCCCCGCCCAGCAGACGGCCAGAGCCACGCGGAACGGGCAGCCGGCGGGCGCCCGCCGGTGGGCCCAGAGCCAGCAGGGTCCGGACCCCAGGCCAGAAGGACCCGGAACGGAAGCAGCACCGAGAGCAGCGCCCCCAGGGACGACAACCACGCCCATAGTCGCCGAGGGCACCAAGGGGATGCTGCAAGCTGCCCCGCCGGCCCCCAGGCGCACCGACCAAGCACCCCAGAGCGCGCCAGATCGCCTTTCCTTGATGCCGCTCGCGCGATGCGCCCCAGACACATGTGTATGTGGTGCAATAGCTCCAGAGGGTGGAAGTGGTGGTCCCACCCTCCGGGGGGGTGGTGTGTTGAGGTGTAATTAAAATTGGAGGGATTAGTAGTGCAGCCAGAGGTGGAAGTGCCGCCCCCGCGCCACTACTTAGTTGCGCAGGCGGCGGCCCCCTCCACCCCCAGCCCCACCATCCAGCCCCCCAAGGGTTGGGTATGTGAGTGTGGTGCAACAAGTGGGTGAGCCAGACCAGCTGGGAGTGAGTGATGTGAAGTGTCCATGTAGGAGGCCTGTCTGGTAGGAGCCCGGCCCGTCTGCACGGCGGGCCACCGGAGAGGGCAGACGGCGCAGACGGGCACACGGCACCGCGGTCCCCAGAGACGCGCCGAGCAGCACAACCGGAGACCCCCCCGAACCGCGGCGGCCATACGGAGCACGGCGGGACCCCCCCCAGGCGGAGCCAGGCACCAGCCACATCTCCCAGCAGTCCAGGAGGCGACCCCCGCAGCCAGCCGGCCCAGAGCGGCCCGCCCCGCCAAAGCAGGCGGCGACCGCGCAGGAGAGTGGCCAGCTCCCACACCAGGGCCAGCACAGGCCCGCACGACACCACGACATAGCACTCTCCACAGGTGGGCGGCCCCAACCCCCCCGACGAGAGAGGACGCCACCAACCACCCAAGCAGGGCCACCCTGCCAGCCACGGATCGATAGGTAGGCGAACCCATGCTCCCCCAGCCAGGCACCGCAACCCCACATCAATGTCACCTGCAGAGCCCCCCCCACCCACGGAGACCACCCCCAATCACCCCCGCGCCGACATGAGACACCCCCGACGCCAGCACAGCCCGGAGGACAGCAGGCCCCAGCCAACAGCCCCACCCTGCCCAAGGCAGAGCGGCACCTTGCCGAGCCGCAGCCCGTCCCCGGGCAGATGGTGGGAGGGCGCACCCCGAGACGCCAAACACAGAGACCCACCCCCGGGGCACCCCCGCCCAGACACGGCATCCACGGGGCCCGGCGCCCCCAGCCAGCAGACCAACCACCCCGACGCGGAACCACCAGGACAGGAGCCACCGGCCGCGCCCCCACCCACACCCACCTAGCACGGCCCAGGGGAGGCCCCAGCGGTCCCCCAAGTGAGCCCCCGAGGAGGAGGGGGAGGGGGCGGCCCGGCCCACCGCGCCAGTGGCACGCTCAGCGAAGGCGCGCCCCAGGGAACCAGGCCAAGGCGCCCAGACCGGCCGGCGGAGCAACCCACCGCACCACCCCGCCACCCAACAACCCAGGACGCAAGTGCCGCCCCCAAGAGCAGCCGCCCCCAGTGCCCCCCCGTCCCGAAGCCACGAACCCCACCACCCCAGGCCCCCAGACGAGCCAACCCCCCAGCCACCCACCCAGAGAAGCAATGCCCGCCCCCCAAGCGAAGGCCACAGCCCCCCCACCAGCACCCCGGGCCGACAGGAGCCCCCCACGCCAAACCCAACGGGAGAGCCGGCGCCGAGCGAAGGCGGAGGGGGGGGGGAGGACAGTATTCTTTAATTTTTTACTTGTTACAAAATTTTGCCTCATAAACAATACGATTTTAATTTTTTCTAAATGATTTAAATGATAAATTTGTATCCCTGGTGTACACATTGAAAATACAAATACCAACATGACATATGTATCATTATAAAAAACAAACAGAATTAGTTTTGCATTCTTTACAATGAGTGAATATCTCTGAACATTTTTTAAACTCCATATTTGGTATGCACACATCTTTCCCCAAAAAACTAGAAGTTGTGTCTTTATTCAAGCCTTGTGGCTTATTCTTCAGGCTGTTCACTTTAGGGGACAGCCTTCAACAGTCCAACTCAAGGAAGAGCTTTTAAAAAAAAACAACTGCCAGCATGTACCTGAGTATCTTTGGATATTCAAGGTCCAGTGTATGTGTCAGCCCAACAAGCATGGTGCAGCACTAGGAAAATTACCCCAAACAGTCAGAACTTTCACACTGCTTTTCACGATACCCCCATCAGGACTCTCTGATGTTTGCATCTGGATTTGGTAAATGTTCATATGTTGTACAGCAAAGGTCCTGAGAAACACTTTCTCCATCACTGTCTGAGAATGAAACAAAACAAGAAGATTGTGTATTTCAGGGTGCAATCTAAAGAATAAAATCCTAACTGAAGATGTCCAAATTCCCACCAAAACGTAATTTACAAAGTACAAGCCTCACTTATCTTAATGTTGTATTTTGCAGGTAAAAGAGAATTATCAATTCATGTTCTGTCATGTATGTATTAGTTTGTAGAAACCACATATAAATATTAGTTATGTTGAGTTTTTACTTTCGAAAATGAAAATGGTTTTCGGAATTCTATTGGTCAGTCTGTCTCTGTGTGTGTCTGTTTGTGTACACGACAACTTGAAAAGTTATAAACAGATTTTGATGAAACTTTCAGGAAAATTGATGAATGGGACAAGGAATAGATACATTTTGGTGATGTTCTGGCAACCAAATGAAAATATATATATATATATATATATATATATATATATCCCATTCATTTTCCCATCCACATTTTAGAATTCTGACATCATCACTGTTGATTCTACCATTGTCTCCATGGAGACAGGTTGATTTCATTCAAATTTGATGGATTGATGTCAGATTGTGACCTCTATCAAAATGTCAAGTTTCAAACACATGCAAAATTGGCCAGTTTCGAAAGGCACAGTTGGTCAAAAATGAACATACTTAATGTCTCTCATGTTGGAATTGTCTTTTATTTTAAAATAACCTTTTCTTTTGACAGACATGCTATAAAATGCATGTTGCAAGGAAAAATATATAGATTTATGTTTAATTTTTTTATATATGTGTATGTTTTCAACAGCTGAAAAACAAAATTTAATTGGTTGAATTCTAAAAAAAAAGTGGGTCGTGAATTAATGACTTAATTCCCTGATCAACCCAGTGTCTCACCCCGCGGCTCAGTCAGTGTGTTGTGGTGTCGCAGAGCTCTGCATCCACCGTCCCCTTACACATAACTGCTGTGAAATCATGTAAAATTGACAATAAAGCAAAACTTAATTAGCATTAACCAACCTCTTAACGAGACGGGCAATACAATACTTTAGCTGAAAACGTGTTGAATATTAACATGAATAAAAAGTTCTCGTTTGTATCAGGTCAGAATCAGACAAAGTCACTATATTTTCCAAGACTTATCACTGAAAACCATGTATTGTACTTTACTTTAGAACACACTGCACAGCAATATATCTATATTACTCAAGTATTGGTCTATCTGTACATCTCTAAATTGCATTTCAAACTTACAATGTTCAGTCATTAAGATGGGGGAAGGGTGGATACTGTGCCGAAGCCAGGAAAGTTTGAAAATTAGACGCCTTTCTGCACATGGCTTTGTTGTAGCTGTGTGAATTTAACATGTGAAATGTTCACATTTGAGTGCACCTTTCAGCATGCTGCTGGGCAACTCTGACCTAAAGCATATATAGTATAGTTGAATGCTTGTAAAGTCTATTAACACAAAAGCAAAGCCAGCTTGTCTTTATATGTTGTCACACAAAAATAACAGAGGTCTTACCTTAGAGAAAATGGACAACTTCAGCTGCTGAAATCTGTCTGTATTCCACGTGATGATGGCACAAAATGCAAATGGCGGACAGACGCTTTAAATCATTAAAACCAAAGAACCCCCACTGAGATCTATTAACTTTTCCTTTTTTTTTTAAGTGTATGACAAAATTGAATTAAATTCTACTCATTGGATCATAGCTAATTTTATACAGTTAAACACTTTCAGTGATACATTTTTGAGATTTGTTGAATCCAACTCATCACACAGTCTTTTTTATTATGTAAAAGTTAATAAGAGGTACTTAGCAAATATTAACTGAGCCCAGTCCCACTTTTTACAGTGTAAGTAACTTTTACTCTGAGTACATTTTAAGTGATCTACTTTTTACTTTTACTCAAGTACATGTTTACACCAGTATCTTTACTTCTATTTAGGTAAAATGTCATCAAAGTAACAGTACTTCTCCTTAAGTAGATTTTTTTCTGTACCCTTTCCACCACTGTCCAGTTGCCATACACATTCTTTTGGTTATTGTGGAGGATAACAGAGTTCTATTTACATATTGAACAGATTGCCAGTTGCTTGACTATAACAGACGTCTAGAATACACAGAAACAGGTCCATTCTGTTTCAATAAAGAACATTCGGTCCTTTGCTTTCAAACAGCAGGAGAACCACTGTGCTGGGCAGATGGTTGTTCTTGACATTGCACACTCTATTCTAAATTATGACTAGTTATTGTATTGGGATGTGTAGGCACATCTTTTAGACATGCATTGGTTTAATCATAAATGCAGTTTAAATTTTCTTTCACACCCAGTTGATGTTGTGCTTGGTTGCTAATTTGGTAGCTGACCTCCCCCAAAAAAACACACACACACAAAAAAAAAAAATCACTGATGTTTACCCATACCTTTACAGTTATTACAGTACAGATGCTTTTAAAAGTTCAATATATAATTGGTAAAGCCATATGTACTTAAATATATACTGTATATATATATATTGGATTCAGTGTTGCCTTACTAATGGTTCACAAACCCTGTAGTCTGGTACAAACTGACTGGCATGCTTCATCGAGTGGTGTTCTTCTTCCCTATGCCCTGTCTCTAGTTTGTTAGCTGAGATGTTATGAAATAAACCCACAACAAAGGCACCCTAACCTTGCAATATTAATTAACAAAAAAAATAATACTTTGCCTGTAAGTTTCTCTGTCTTTGTCTGAATCCACAATATTTTGCAGCTATTTTTCCCTCACAGTAACAATCTACTTGTGCCAATGTGGTACAGGTAAGTATTTACTGATATTGGAGAAATGCAGATGGCATGAACATATGGATGCACGAAGAAGGCTAGGCTTGTTTACCCTGCCATGTTTTCACAGTAGGACATCCCAAGTGGCTAGCAATGACCCTGTTACTGATGCAAGGTCGGGCATTTTAACTTAATCCTGCAGAAGTTGCATAAGTAAGTTGCAAGGTAAGTGTGAAATGTTCAAGACAAACTCACAGTGATGCATAAAGGAGCTGCATTTCTGCTTGCCTTGCTTGTGCATTGCTTGAATGTGTACTTACCTTTAAGCTGAGGGAAGTAAAGCAGCAGTTAGTCATATACAGTTCAGTAAACGAAAATATATTTATATATATATATATATATTACGGGTGTAACAAAATAGTCAACTCACGATACAATATGAAATACAATATAGGGCTCACAATATGAAATACCAGAAAAGAAAAAAAAAAATCCCAATGAAGAGTAAATGTCTAACAAATCTTTGTTGTTGAAAAACTATTTGACTGCAAAAGTTGGGAGTGTGTCGGAGTGTTTTGCGTCACTAATAAAGAATGAAAACAAATTTACCAATCGACTGTAACAGTTTTTATTATTATTTCTCCTTTCTCAAACATACTGTTTTGAAAGCTTTTGTCTTAAAGCCTTTTGCTTTGGACTTTACATTCATTAGCTCCCTCTGTCAGTACTGCACTAATGTTTTGGCCTGTGTGTGATTCAAATATCGCTCATTTATGAAGCACGTAGCTTTTCATTTCCCAATCATTGTCTCAATGTTGTGAGCCATAACTGTTATGTAGTACCTTGGTATTCCACAAAATGTGCATCACAAGAAGTGTTACAAGGAAGTCAACCACAACCAAGTACCGACATCAAGTAACGCAAGTCCTGAGAAGCTGTCTGAACAGTAAACACAAAGTCCAAGTCATCAACATGTAGGCACTGCCAGTCATCAGATACCAAGTGGGGATCATATGCTGGCCAAAGGAGGAAATTATGCTCCTCACCATGCATGGAGGGTTGCACCCTGACTCGAGGACCCTGCTGTTATACACTAAGCGGAAATAAGAAAAGTTCAAACATACTGTAAGTCCACCAGGCCAATTAAGTGCAAAGCTCAAATTTTACGAAAGCATGGAGTCTGCTTTGTCACTGTTACATTCCTTATGGTGGTCTAGGAGTATGGGAAATGAACAATAACAAAACCTGGACAAAAGACAAGGAAATATTCAGAAATAAAGTTGTGTTTATTACAACAAATGAAAGACTCCATCAAACCAAAACACTAATTATTTAACCAAAGAAGAAAGGCTTACAACAAAGTATTCAGTTAAATCAATAAATCACACATCCCAACATAAACCCAACAAATATATATCAACTGAAGTTCCACAAACGTACAACCTCCTCTCACAGGAGTATCATGAACACACAAGCTCAACCAAGCTGACATTCAGACCATGAGCGCTCACAAGCCACTGCTGACTGAGGTCTCCAGCTGGCGTTTGCAGACCAGCTGATCAGTGGGTGATCAGCTGGTTCAGAAAACAAAGTTCCAGGTGGTGTAGGAGAAGAGGAGGAGGAGGAGGAGAGGGGTGGCGGGAGGGGAACGGAGCATCATGTCTACACAAACATCTTGGTGAGTAAGAGCCTTGGGCGGCTGGCCGTAACTTGCAGCCGAGCATTTAATTTCTCCAAGTTGGTTTCACATTCTGTGTAAACGTTCCAAAGTAGCCTCAGCTTACTTTTCAGTTCGTTCATCACATTAGTCTGAGTATTAAGAGCCCTGCACAATCCATCAGAAATGACTGGCAGCCTTCCTCAAACAGCTGCCAACGTGATACAGACTTTGCGATAAGTCAGAAAGCTGCCAGCTCCAATCAGCAGCATGCCTGCTATCATAATTCCAATCATGTAGATGTCTTCCGCGTCCTCAACGGAAAGAATGGACAGACAAATGACCCTCTGCCAGGAGTCAAGCACGCATCCAGCAGCAAAGTTCCGTCTGGAACTTCTGTCCGTTCTTTTTCTTGAAAAAATTTGGTCGATTGCATAGAGAGACCAACTGATCAATTCCATAATTTCGGTTTTTAGATAGAAAGGTAAAAAGACGCTTAATTAGATTCACAAGACAAAACAAGCAGCAGCAAGGGCAGATAAGGGTGGGAGAGGGAGCAGAGAATGTGACTGCCTTCGTCAAGTGCAAAAAGAGAAGTGAATGCCAGACAAGGACAACATGGCAGATGAGCAAGCAACGTGGAGTGACACACCCCTACATAGAGCATAATATGTCAGAAGAAGTGGTTGATATCATGAAGACCTACCAGTAGCTGAAATAACAGACAGCATAGAGGCACTCATCATAACTGCACAAGATCAAGCACTGAGCACAAGAGCCAAGAGGCCATGGTCTACCACATACGCAATGTGTAAGCTGAGCAAAGATGACCCTGAGACAATCCAGCAATTAGTAGCTAGGTGTAAATGCTCAAACAAACTTGGGCGGACCCTGCGCATGGCGGACTCCGCGTGGACTGTCCGCACTCCTCAAAGCTTACATACCGAATAGTACTTTCTATTAAAATTCCTACTTTTCCCACAATTCTTAGCACTTCTCTGTAGTCCTTGTTGACCTGGGATGTGTTTTAAAGGTGTCTGTACTTTCGTAGCTCATCTGCCAGTCTCTCCTCTAAGCTCATGTTTATTTCTCCTACTCTGTTTCACCAGGCGGGTGAAATAAAGGTCGGTATTACATTTATGTTGGTCGATATAATGTGAGCAGTGTTTTGTATGACACCAGGTCGTAAAATCTGAAGTTTTCACTTAATTGGTCTGGCTGACTCCGCGTGGTATCTGGTGTGCGGATTTACGTTCCAGTATGTTTGAGCCTTAAGATGCAGGCAAGATCTGCTTACATGGAGAGGCACAATCAAGTGAGAGTGTAAATAAACATCTGTACTCTACAATGAATGAAAGCTCCAAAATCCTGATGGGGAGGACCACCAAAGGTGGTTGAGGCAAGGCAAGGCCAAATTATTTTTATAGTGGATTGTGCTTTACATGACTATAAAAGTGCAACAGAAAACATTAAACAGATTTAAAAAAGAACAATCAAGCAGTAAAAACAATAAATCAACAATAAAATGATTAAAGATCTCTCTCTCAGTCATACGCAATAGAGAAAGGGAGTGCCTTTAAAGCTGCGGTATGTAGAATCAGGAGACTTGTATAGAAACAACCACACTCCCCACTTCCCTCCCTGTTTCAAAACCTTTTGTCGCTTACTGGTATCCTCATGAACGTGCACAACTGTGGAGCCCTTAGCAACTGTTTTCTCAATAAAGACTAGTGACAAATGTAGGGACTTTATGTTGTGTTATTGGAGAGTTGTAGTTACTGCCCTACTCAGTGGCTGCTGGTGTGTGCTCCTCCCCCACCACAAAACCCACACACGTGGCTGCAGTGATACAAGCTGCTGGTCAGACCAACTCCATTCCGCGTCCAGATTGCAAATGAATTGCGTCTGTTCTCTCCAACTTGGTTATTCTTCTCTTTGGTTTACACAGGATTTATCCTCTCTGTTATCGTTCTCCCTCTGACACCAGTAAGTGGGGCGAACAACACGCAGTCACGGACGTTTGCTTTGAGTCCGTTCTAGCCAAGTATGTTTGGTAGATGGTTGCTTTGCCAAGTAACCGAGGAGACTAAAGCCGCAATGGGGACTTCTCCTGCTGGAATGTCCACCATTGTACTTTACTAGAGAGGACATGAAGGCGCATTGACTTTAGTCGGGCAGCCAATAGTAACACCACAAAACATCTCATGATGCAGTCTCCATCCATCCATTTTCTTATCCGCTTATTTCCCGTTTAACAGGGTCGCGGGGATGATGCAGTCTGTTTGTAAAAAAAAAATTCTAATTGGCTGAAAGGTTGTCTTGGATTTCTTTATGTAGAGAGCCAAGAGAAGATGTAAAATGACACTTTCAGAACACTTTGAATTACAATATGCTCAAAGGTGATGGATTTTTGACAAAATGAAGCCAAATTAATGTACATACTGCAGCTTTAACTTCATGTTCACATTGGATGCTGACTTCACATCTGCTGGCAGTTTGTTCTGGGAAGATGGGCACTGGGATGACCAATAAGATTCCTGTAGGTGTGTGTGTGTGTAAAAAGTTGCTAGCTCAGTTTTCAGCTTTTCTACACAAAGTCCATACCACAATGAAGTAATGTAAATGTAATGCTGTTATGAAGACAAACTCTGAGAACATCAAAGAGGTGCTTAGAACCATAAAACTGTTGTTAGGAATTCCTAACAGTTAGAAATCACCTGCCAGGTTTAAGAACATAAACAGGTAAAAACATTGGCAACATCTTTATTGTCAAACCAACTTTAACTAACCTTTCTGCCAGACACCTTTTTTTAGTAAGCAACAGGTCTATAGTCCTATAAACTGCAATTTGGTCAAATGTGATATCATATAATAGCTGTAAAACTCTCTAATACATGCCTAAACAGGCTTCAATTATTTAGCAACAACTAAAGTTTTCCCGACAGTGCACTAAAAGAAAGATCACACGCACATTCTATTGATAACATTGATGCAATGGAAGGACTCCATCTCTGAGCAATTTATGATTGAATGTCCTGTCCTTATCCGTAAAAAGGCATAGCCAGGAATTACATTTTTATTAGAAGAAAATGAAGTGGACCACCAGGTGGCCTGCCATTGATTTTTTGTTCAGTCATGGCAATGATTGGATAATGAGGCACATCTAATCATTTGACTGAGGAGTGAATACCAATGCTGGAGCTTTTCTCATCAGCCGGCCTGTTTGCAGCTTGTCACTAAAGAATTCTTCATTTTGAAAGAAAGCTTGAGGTTGTGTGCTAGAACAAGCTGAGTGCTCTACTTAAAATTTGACTCTTCTCCTGTAACCAGTTCAAACATTGCTTTCACACTAGGAAATATTACGTGAGTTTAAATTGTGCGAGTATTGCTGAGCATTTTTACACCTTGAGCTGGTCTGCTTTCACACAACACTTATGAAACTCTGCCAAAACAAATTGATGTCATGCAGTTAGAACACCTGCTCGTAGCTCGATACAGCTCTCCATAGGCCTATGACATTTCTTTCTGAATGTTGCATTTTTAATCACGTAAAGCACATTGAGTTGCCTTGTGAATCAAAAGTGCTATACAAATACATTTGCCTTGCCTTGTAATTTCAGGTGTATCAAATTGGCAGTATGTAATGTATCCCCAACCACTACACACTTAAAAAACAGAATCATGTAATACAGCGTTTTTCAACCTTGGGGTCACCTGGAAGTCAAATGAGGTCCCTTGAAATGTCCAGTAATTTACAATTAAAAAAATACTGATTAAAAAAATTTATTTAGTTTTTATTTTTTTTTAATTATTATTATTTTTTAAATTATAACATCACACACAAAGCAGTGCTAAATAACTGTTTTCTATACTTTCATGTTCTTAAGTATAAATCAAGTTAAAATACAATGCAGTATGAAAATATCTGAGCTGGCACATCTTGTCACTTTGTGCATTAATCCTGACAACAACAAACATCAAAGGCTAATTCTTGAAAAAAAAAAAAAAGTCCTTGGAGACGCCAAAAATGTAATGCTATTAAAATGGGGTTCCGACCCAAAAAAGAATGGAAACCACTGATGTAATGTCACCTACGATGTAGCCCTATAGTAAAATTTGTCTCTGAATTTTACCTATCCTGTTGAAGAATAATGTATGATAAAGAATAATAATAATAATCTGTAAGAATGTAAATCGGTAAAGCAATGTAGCTCTCGTCATATTTGCACTTTTTTGATAAGATTGTTTCTCTGTCACCATGGGTAATCTGACATCTGCTAATGTGTCATTTGTGGCAATGCATGGAGGCTGGTCAATTTATATTCTAGTTTCCAATTTTTATTTTTCATTCATGTACCCCTTATGACAATTTGCATATCCCTGGGGGTATCCGTACCCCACTTTGGGAACCTAGGATCTAAATCAGGGGTCTACAACCTGCGACTCTTTTGCAAAGGCTCTATATAGCTATAAAAAAATGAACTGTTATTTCTAACAGTTTCTAATGATTAATGACATTGACACTAAATAAAATCACACTATAATAATGTATCAAAGTAAAAATAATTGCATTGTGCAATAACCCCCACCTTCCTACTTCACCTCCCAAAACCTTGCACCTGTGGCTAACCTTATGTTTTAAAACCCTGGTAAGATAACTAAACCAACAAAAAGACGAGTCTGAGAGAAAATACAGATTTTATTTGTGTGGGGAAATATATAATTAACTCCTAATGTGCTGGTGAAGTGAAAAATAATCCTACGTGTGAAAGCCTCCTACAGGTGCATGCACACTAATAGTGTAGTAAATATTTACACGTATACGTACATTTTGCTACCTTAAATTTTCACAATAGGTTTATTCTACACTACACCGGCTTAACATGCATGCTTGATATGTTGCAAGTAATGAGCAATTAGTATGTGTTGACCGACATGATCATGTGTTATCTAATTAAAGATATTTATATAGCCCTACAAAAACATCAACTAAAAAAACCTTGAGAAGCCATTTTTTCAGCTCTGGAAGGACTTTAATCCAGGTGAGATGAGGCAAAATGGCTCCTTTGAGAGTAAAGGTTGGAGACCACTGATCTACAGTAAATGAATCCTATTGGCTACAATAGTTACATTTTGCTCTGCTGTCCAGTACAGAAAGATTCTTTAAAGTATCAGGAATCATAAAGAAGATGCAAATCACTGTCAAGTGAATGGAGAACAACACAACAACATTGGACTAATTAGTAATTGTAAATGTATTATCAGATGAATGGACATCTTGCAGGAATCCTCCTCTGCTATTAGTGTGGAATTGTCCCATACAAACGTTTAATACTGTGTTTGGGGTTCTTTGAAATCTTCCAGGAGCTGTGCTTAGCCCTATCACTATTGATCTGCAGGACAATGAGGCCTGTGGCAGAGACAGGTCGACCTCACTGATTTAGAGGTGGACACTGGAGCCTGTCTGTGGACACAGACATGGATTTATATGGAGACTGTGCCTGCTAGCAATCCAACAATGCATCTTCCTCTGCTTCTTATCAAGAGTCTATAGCTTTAGACGCAGGGAACGAGACAATTTTTTTCCTCCATTTTTTTTTAATTCCATAGCTATGGAATTTTTTTAAAAGTGGAGAAAAAAATTTGATTCGAGTAAACTTCAATAAATAGCTTTTTGGAAGGTTATTATGTTTTCAGTGGTTATTGTTAGCACATTTATTTGATTGTTTCAACCAAAAGGCGATAAGACCTAATTACAAAAATGTGTGAATAATTACTGTGTGTTTAAGAAAGTGGGATAGAACTGGTTTGTTCAATGAGTTTGCTAAAGAAGTTTATTAAAGTACTTAAAATCATGATGAAATGTAGGATATCTGGAAAGCCCAACTCTAATAATGTAAGACATTATGAAATATCAGCTTGAGGATAATGTTTTGAATTTGGATCAATCGTTGTAAAATTGTTTTAGCACATTAAATATTCTAAACATGATTTCACCTATGAACAATATTGTTGGCATTTGCATATGGTTAAAATCTATTTTCTCCTGTCAGCATGAGCTGGATTATGATCTGTTTTATTCTGCTTGTGTCTCCACAGCTCATTAGCAGTCAGCAAGTTATTAAAAGAGGCTGATTTTCTCTCATTAACTCAGAAATTTTCCTGCACATTTAATCTCAAATACAACAATGCTGAAAAATAAAAAAGCTAAGAGTAATATGGAGACATTAACATGCACTGTTACTGTAGCTGATGAAAGGAAAACTAGATTTAGGGTAAAAGCAGGATGATTGCTGGTGTGAATTCAGATCACAGATCAAACCGATCAGCAGATAGACACGGCCAGAGACATCGATGGCCAAAGCAGCAGATGTTAGCAGCAGGTAGCTCAGTGAGAGGAGTGCTTCATTTGGCTCTCTCAGGATGTGATCATGAGACACACTGCCTCTACTCCGGCCCCCCCACAGACATGTGACTGCTCTCTTCATCCGCAGGAGAATTCGGGCAAAGGGTCACTGGGAGAGAGAACAGATATAAAAGTAAAATGGTGAGCGTTTCCCGGATGGACACAAAAGAAGTGAGATTGAAACCTTTGCTTACGCAAGGAGGGCTTTATTTGGTCTGAGTGAAGAGTGAATCATCTGATGAATCACTACATGTAAAACAAACAAAGCAATGTGTAAGAAAGGGAGCGAAGCTTTGGCTTAACCAAAGCCCATTAATAAAAGATTTACCTCTTCTTTGCTGAAAAATGTTTGATTTTCCCCCACCCCCACAATTTCTAGCAGATATTATTTTAATCATTTTTGTCTCATCGGCCACGGTTACATGATGTGTTTTTAATTTGGAATTAGTTCTGAATTAAATATTTCTGATTTAAAATGTTCTGCTTCGTGTTTACATGGAAATAGTAATTCTGAATTGAGGTTTACATGGAAAAAAGGTTTTATCTGCTTTTTTTCAATTTCCCTTTTAGATCTGGGGGTTGGGAAAGGTTCTGATTGGACAAGGGGCGAACATGATGTATCACATCTATTGGCTACAACATAGACTACACATGGGAACAGTTTTCACTTTTATTTTAAATGTAGTTTTGAAGCAGCAGTTTGACAATAACACACGGTTTCACTTTAGTTTGCTGAGCAGGAGAAGGAGATATGAACTAATCATGGTAAATAAAGCCCAGTAAAACACCGGAAAACAATAACCAGGAATAAACATATACTCCCTGGTGAAGAAAGCAGCTCTAACAAGCGGTACAATGATAAACTTGGTGATATTACAGCCTGTACATGCAGTACGGAGACGCATTCACTCCGTCTCTGGGTTTTACTATCACCTGTCCGTTGAAGCCTGTCCCGTTTGCTCATGTCCGTGTGTGTAATAACTCTGTGTGTCAGTATGAATGTCCGCACATTTATGCTTCAGTCCATCGACTCTTCATTATATTGATTTATTCTAAGGCTCTTATTAAATAAATAGTCTCGGTTCTAGTCCGGGCCGCCATCTTGGATTATGTCTTCACCAGCGCGTCATCGACCGGAACTAACTTAAAGCGGAATTAATGTTTACAAGATAGAGGAATTACGTAATTCGGAATTAAAATCGGAATAAACCAGCCACCTAATTCGGATTTAAATTTATTTCAGAATTTCATTTGCATTAGAAATCAATTGTTTACAAGGTCAGTTTAAAGAGGATTTAACTTTTATTCTGAATTAAAGAGGAATTAACGCTCCCATGGAAACAACCAC